>NC_050573.1:242691359-242948859 GCF_011100635.1 Trichosurus vulpecula | reverse complement strand
TTGGCTTTCTCTCATAAACCAAAGACCAATCATGGAAGTCTCTAAATGCTTATTTGCCCTTGGAAGAGTAGGTGTTTGCGACAGGTGGAAATAAACTCTGATTGGTTAACAATCAATTGGGGTAGACATATTAATGAGAAGGCGGGCAAATAGTCTTTAGCTCCTCCTGCAGGGAATGTGACTTAATTGTGAGACTCAGCCACTTCCAGCAATCTGGGCAAAAGAATCCATCTCAACCTAGACCTCACCAGTTTTGGTTTTCCCCTTTATGAACTAGGTTACCCTAAATTCTAATGGAAGATTCTAAGGACAGACAGGAACTTATTTCCCAAAGGCAAGATCTTGCTCGGACTGTATTCTGTTTGTAAGGTTTCCTAGCTGGATGGAGTCTCACCCAAGATTGAAAAGCACGTACCCCAAGGATTTGGAAATCTCATCTATCAGTAATGCCCTTCAGAGGTTGGCTAAGTACCTTTAAGGGGCTGATTTCTGAATGAGGAAATAGAAAAGGGAAACTCAATCTCAGTTAATAATTTGTTATTGATATGAGAGAGAAATAATCATTTCTCTCACCTGACAAAGGGTCATTGCTGTGCTTGAAGACCTTGGAAGAAGAAAAGCTGACCAGCAATGTGGCAGTCCATTCCATTTGGGGCCAGCTCTATTTTTTTTGCAAGGCAATTGGGATTAAGTGACTTGCCCAAGGTTACCCATCTAGTAAGTGTCAAATGCCTGAGGCTGCATTTGAACTCAAGTCCTCCTAACTCCAGGGCTGATGCTCTATCCACTGCACCACCTAGTTGCCCTGGTAGCTCTAATTGTTAGGAAATCTTTCCAGATATCAAATCTGCCTTTGTCTCTTTGACCCCGCCTCCTTGACCTCCTTCCCCTAGCTCTGCTCCCAGAAGCCAAACAGAACAAGTCTACTATTTCTTCCTTGTGGTATCCCTTCCAATATACACTGGCCTCTCCTGGCCCCCTCCCCCACTCTCACTCCCTTCTCCTGGCTAAACATTCCCAGTTTCTTCACTTGACCTTCATTTAATATGTAAGTGGGGATGTAATGTACTAAGACCTAGAGGAAGAATCAATGCAATGATCATAATTTTCATTTTATGGTACTTTAAAGGAGGCAAAGTTCTTTACCTAGTATAACAATAATGCAGCTTGCAACTGCTATGGAGGTGTATGACCAACAACAAGAACACACAGAAAGGCTGCTAGCACAGATTCTTTGATCTGCTTTTCTAAGGAAAGCAACTTTAAAGGTTTACAATCTTACTTTAATTAAAAATACAAATATCATTCACTTAGTTCAGGGGAAAAAGTCAGCATCCTGAACTTTAGAGAAAATACAAACAGAAATTACAAGCAGAAATTGTATAAACAGAGCAAAATAAAATGAATCAGCAGACAGGTTTCTAGCTGTTTGACCAAGACATTACACACAGAGTTACCAGAGGGAGAAGCACCAACATCTGGGTTTTCAAAGCTAGGGGGCTCCTTAATGGCTACCCAGAGTCTCTACATGAACACTCTTCCAATGAGTGAGCCCCAAAAGCAAAATGCTAACCTCAGAGCATATTATACCCTGTTTAGGGTCCTACTTAGGCTACTTAGCAAAAGCCTGTGGGAAAGATCTTTAATCACACTAGCACCACATCATGTACATTGTTTCCAATCAATGACTTGATTCAAACAAAGGCAAGGCTCATCAAAGGCCAAACAAAAGACAACAAAAAGTCCCACTTAGCTTGCCATTACACCTACTTTATTTCATTCAGTTCTCACATAGAGCCTATGAGATGGTAAATGCAGTTATGATCCTTATCAATTTCATAGAAGAAAACAAGGTTCTGAGAGGCTCAATGATTTGCCTGTGACCACACAGCTGGTAAGTGACCAAGGCAGGAATCAGGTTCTCCTGACTCCAAGTCCAATGTTCTGCCTACTTCACCATAACATGTAATGATAATAACTAATGTTTGGAAAGTACCTTCCATGTGTTATCTCATTGGATCCTCATAACAATCGTGTGTTATAGGAGTTTTATTAGATTGTGAGCTCCTTGAGGTTAAGGACTGTCTTTTGCCTCTTTTTTGTATCCCCAGCACTTAGCACAGTGCCTGGCACATAGTAGGTGCTTAATAAATGTTTAGTGAATTGAATTATTACTCTTTTTTTTTTACAGAGAAAACTGACAGAAGTTCAGTGAATTGAACAGGACCACACAGACAGTAAATGTCATAGGCAGGATTTGAATGCAGGGCCTTTGATCCACAAGGCAGTGCTTTTCCCACCATGCCAGGGTGCCCTATGAAGAGGTGTGACTGGGAAAGGAACTGAGAATGAGAGAAAACAGGTGGACGAGAGGGAATTGTTCCGTTTTGTCTATGCTTGCATTCCCAGAGCTCAAGTCAGTCCCATAACATTAAAATATACTCCTGTTGATTGAATGATTGACAGCCTGGGTTCTTCTGAGGCTTCCATAAGCCATTGAAATTAGGTATACAGTATG
The DNA here is from genome assembly GCF_011100635.1 of Trichosurus vulpecula. Taxonomy (NCBI): domain Eukaryota; kingdom Metazoa; phylum Chordata; class Mammalia; order Diprotodontia; family Phalangeridae; genus Trichosurus; species Trichosurus vulpecula. The sequence goes on along the minus strand of NC_050573.1, from coordinate 242,946,341 downwards.
TTAAGTAAATCCCCTCTGAATGATTTATGTAAAGATGTGGATAAAAATCACATATTTATCCCTCTCTAGGCTTCACTCCTGACTACCTAGACTGACTCTACACAATTCCAGAAACTTCTTCATCCCAGAAGAGTCCTCCCTCACTAACCCCCCTCCCCCATCCCCATGGCCTCTCTGTTGGATTGGCTGGTTCTTCTCAGAACTTCCATTTTAAGGAGGACACCTAGGTCAGCCACATCTTCCTTCTTTTCCAGGCTTTACTCTTGATTCCTTAGGCTTTTTCTACAATTAATAACCATCCTTCCCCCAGCCCTGCTCCCCTTCAGCTTCTCATCAAGTCCTGTCTCCCCCTGTTAAAATGTAAGCTCCTTAAGGGCCAGGACTGTTTTTCTTTTTTGCTTGTATTTGCATTCCCAGTACTTAGCACGATGCTTAATGCAGGCATACCTCAGATATATTGAGGGTTAGATTCCAGACCACCACAATAAAATGAATATTACAATAAAATGATTTGCATGATTTGATTTTTTTTGGTTTAGTAGTGCATATAAAAGTTATGTTTACACTATATTATAGTCTATTAAGTGTGCAATAGTATTATATCTAAAAAAAAACCACCAAGGTCCATGCCTTAATTAAAAAATACTTTACTGCTAAAAAAAAATGCTAACCATCATCTGAGCCTTCACAGATTCACAGTCTTTGCTGGTGGAAGGTCTTGCCTTGAAGTTGATGGCTGCTGATCAGGGTGGTGGTTGCTAACAGCTGGGGTGGCTGTGGTAACTTCTCAAAATATGACAACAATAAAGTTTTTCTCATGGATTGACTCTTCTTTTCAATTGAACACTTAGAAGCCATTGTAGGGTTATTATTGGCCTAATTCAATACTGTTTTGTCTCAGGAAATATGGCCTGAGAAGAGGGAAAGAGATAAGCAAATGGCCAGTCAGAAGACACACAACATTTATCGATTAAGTTTGCTGCATTATATGGGTGCAGTTCAGGGTGCCCCAAAACATTTGTAATAATAACACCAAAGATCACTGATCACAGATCACCATAATAGATACAATAATGAAAAAGTTTGAAGTAATTGAGAGAATTACCAAAATGTGACACAGAGACATGATGTGAGCACATGCTGTTGGAAAAATGGCACCAAAAGATTTGCTTGACAGAGGGCTGCCACAAACCTTCAATTTGTAAAAATAAAACCACACATTGTCTAAGAAGAGTAACAAAGTGAAGTGCAATAAAAGGAGGTGTGCTTATAAATGCTTGTTGGCTTGACAAGATGAGAAGGCAAGGTGGGAGAGGAGGAGAATCCAAGCCTCCTTCAAACACAAAGATTTGTGATGCTTTGGTGATCTTGGAAATTGCAACATATTAATGACAAATGCAAGCAGAGGATGGTGTAAAAACAAACAAATGAATAAAGCTGTTGGAAGTCAGTTTTCCTCAAGCATTATCCAAAGGAGAGATCACCCTGACTCTAGACAATCAATCCCAGTTTATTTAGAAGGAATATCCTTAGAATGGAGAAAGGTCATATAGAAGGCTACTAGAAATTGATATAAACGTAGCTTACAGAAGAACATTCAACTCTGTTATTCTGATTTTAAACTCACCAAGTGACCTAGGGATCAATAATTGGGTTCCCTGATGATCATTATTTCCACCAAGATATTAAAAGATCCAGATGAGAAGTTCTAGTTACTGTAACATGCATTTATATCTCTCATTAAACAGATTGGAATTTGGATTTCTAAAAGAATCTTTTGTGAGTTTGGTTAGTATTAACTCCCTGAAGCCCAGTTGCTACTGGGAAGGACTGTTAGAACCAGAGAATCTGAGGCTTTGATGGTGACTCTATCAAAGTAGAGTGAGTCCATGATGTCTAACCTGAAATAGAGGTGTTGTGACCCATCTCATTTACAATGGGGAAGACTTGATCCCTGGTGATGTAGGCATGATGAATTGTAAGATGCAAGAATCCAACAAGAAAGACCTAGACATGGAACCTCTCAACCTAAATACAAAGTGGACCCTAGGGAGGATACTACCGGCCTGTGGTCTTCACTGAGTTGCCCCCATCCCAGCTCAATCACTATCAAAGATTCTTCAAAAGAAACAACATGTACAATTCTTTACTAAAGAAATGGAAAAGTTCTAGAGGTTCAGAGTCACATTCAGAAAAACAAAAACAAAAACGACCAAAGGCGATTGCCAAGTCCTAGGAAATTAGTCCCCTCAAGGTGTTTCTTTGATGAAGATCTGAGATTTGGATTGTTGACACTTTAACTTTACCACAAAAGAAAATTACATAAAAGGGAAGACATGATTTTTCTGACATTCTGTAGTTTTCAGTAGCATTTGAGTGTCAATCTGCTCAGCTTTGCTGAGCGTGGTCTAAGATGCTATTGTCACGGAATATGTGTATCTATCTATCTACCCACAATTTTAACTGGTTTATACTGCTTTCAACTGATTTATACTGGTTTGAACCAGTTTGTACTAGCCTGAATAGGTGTGAACCAGTTTGAACTGGATTTTACTCGTTTGAAACAGTGTGTATATAGTGGTTTGCACTAGTTTATTCAGGTTATACTGTTTTCAACTGGTTTGAACCAATTTATACTGGGTTGAATTGGTTTATACTGGTTTGAACTAGTTTATCCTGGTTTTAACTAGTTTGAACTAGTTTATACTGCTTTAAACTAGTTTCAATTGCCTTCAACTGATTTTAACCAGTTTTATATTGGTTTGAACAGATTTATACTAGTTTGAAAAGATTTGAACTGGTTTGAACTAGTTTGAAAGAAGGAAATCTTGCCAGCCTAAGCTCACTGCCTCTATGGAAGCAAGGAGACACGATAGGTTATTTAGGACATAGACAAGATGTGGCACATCCAGAAGAGGGCACCCAAGTCCGAAGGCTGGAGAAGACCCCTATGAGAATCTGTGGAAGTAACATGAAGTATCTGAAGACCTGGATTAGAAGAAGGATTAGATTTAATCAGCTTGGCCCCAGGGGCAGAACCAAAAGCAAGAGGCAGATTCTGCAGACCCATTTACATTTCACATCAGTAAAAACTTCCTAGCATTGAGGATGTATAAAAGTAGAAGGGGGTGCCTCGGAAGTTAATGGGTTCTTTCTCACTACAGGTCCTCAGAGGCTTGTCATGGATATTGTGGTGAGGATTCTCAATCCAGTATTGGTGGGACTAATTTCAGAGGTGCCAAACTCTTAGGCTCAGTGATCCTAGGACTTCTATGAGATTTATGGGCTCCTTATAGTTCTCAATCTCTTATTTATCTCATGTCTCACCTGTTCTTTTCACAGAAAATCACACATCTTGGGAGAAGGCCTGGTTGACCCAATGTCTAAAAGATGCTTAACAATATTTTACATCCAAGAACCAAATTAATAGAGTTAACGATAGGGCAGCCTACCCTCCCACCCTAAACCTCAGACCTCAATTGTCACTGTAGATTCCAACTGCCACCAACTCCCCTCCTCAACAAAACACCACGGTGGCTCCTTTTAATTCCATAGCAACTCAGGACTTGACCATAACCCATTTACACTTTTAGTTTCTTTCCATTGGTCCTAGTCTTTTTCCTTTGGTCCTATGCTAGATATTTTCCCACCCTGGACAGACACTAATGATGTGGACTAGTTGGTATAAAAAGAAATATATCTAAAAAGAGAAACTGCTGACCATTCCATCAAAGAGTGACTATAGTGCCATTTCTCTAAGTTAGTGGAGAGACACTTTCCCCATCTCCACTCCCCAAACCCAAGTCCAGGACTTATTAGATGCCACTGCAAACATGATGTCCGTTCATCACTGAGGTAGGTAGTATGTCTAAGCTGAGCCCCACTGGTGTGGTTACCAAAGCACCCACCTCCCAATTCCCAGGGCAACAATCTCCTAACTTTACCAACATATAGCAGGAAGGATTGAACAATGGCAATGTTGTGATGTTGGGAGACGACTCATGTTTTAAAAAATGAAATCTCAAGAAAAGGCCTTCCATTCTGCCCAATGCAGGAATAAGGGTAAGATTTTATAGTAGGCAGTGGAAAGAGGAATAAAAATACTGAATGGCCAGCAAAAATACACAGGTGCTTACGACCACATACACGCAGCATACCCACACCCTTTTCCTCAGTAGCAATAGCTTTCAGGGCACTGACTAATCGAAGAAGTACAAAGTAAAATCTCTGCCTAATACTGTAGTTGGAAAAGTCTACTGAGCCACAAATCAAGAGAAAAATGAAGTCAGTCAAGCCAAATCCACAGCAACATGGGAAAATGGGATTTCTAGGGGCAGAGAACTGGACAGCTTCCCTGCCTTCACAGGGTCAGAAGGGCCCAGCATATCTATAGACTAAGTATCCACTCCAGAAATTGAGCCAGCAATTCCTCTTCCAAATTATGGCTTTTTAGCACTGTGCTGAGAGAAGACAGAAGCATCTCAACCACCCTCTCTCTGAAGAAAGTGGTAAAGAAGTGAGATGTTCCATTGGGCCAGGAAGACAGGAGGGTGTGCACCTCAGGACAGGGACCTCAAGGGCTGAGTTTGTTCATGCTTCAAGATAACTTCTGGGGGCAGCTAGGTGGTGCAGTGAGTAGAGCACCAGCCTTGGAGCCAGGAGGACCCGAGTTCAAATCCAGCTTCAGACACTTGACAGACTTACTAGCTGTGTGACCTTGGGCAAGTTATTTAACTCCAATTGCCCTGCCTTCCCCCTCTCCCCCTATCCCCTGCAAAAAGGTAACTTCTGGCTAAAAAAAAAAAGATGGGGCAGGAAAGGATCAATACCTGAGATCAGAACTATTTATTATATTGGACATCCTTTCTACCTTGCTCAAGGCCCAGTCTCCTTTTCTTGATTAGGAGAAACCCTAGAGTTGTCACTCTACAGTTCTCCAGTCCAATACCTTTCTGTCTGGACCCTGTTAAAAAGAAGCCTTCCCCAATGCATCTCAGAGGACTTACCTACTTATATTGTACATCCTGAGGAGGGGGCTCTGGGGACCCAAACCTGTCCTAATCCCCTGAAATACAACCCTCCTTTTCTTGGGATTTCAGTTCCACCTGTGAAATTGCAAAAAATCATATATCCTCTTAGAAGATGATAACTATTTACAAAAATAACAATAAATATCTTATATGCCAAATAATAAGAAATTACATGAGCGTATCTATTTCCTTTTCTTCCTGGCATACTAATAGCTCCTCCTCACTGTCAGACCTCTTCAGAGACATGGAGACTATCCGCATTTATTCCCATGGGGGAAAACATTGGCATCACTCTCCTCATGTAGTTCTGTTCTGCAGAGACAGATGTGACTGGAGGTGGGAGAAAAGGTGGGGGAAGATTGCACCCAGAGGGGAAGTCTACTGACAATATCCATGTCACGCCAATGTCAGTGACAAATGACAACAAATATAGGTATTTTTGACAGTGGTTAAAGGGGCAAAGCAAATTTGCTGCATCCAATTCATAGTTTCTTGGAGTAACTAAACTCCAACTCAATCAGGCACACACCTAGTTTGGTTTAAGAGTCATAGTAAGCCTTCCTGCCCCTATTCCATCTGTTTCCTGCCTGAAGTTCCTTTACCAGGGATTATGGCCTTTTATTCCACAGCTGAAAATTCAAGTGTATCTAGAAAAAATAGTAGGTTGGTGGAAAGTCATTCATAATAATATAAATGACTGATAGAACCTTTCTCAAGACAGCTTTTGATAAGCATAAAGTCATTGAATGTTTGAAGGAGGGGACTTCCACCATGTTCCACACTTCTTGATCCCCTCTTTGTCAAGATGGCAAGAGAAAAGCAAAAAGATAAACTGAAAAGAGACCAATTTACTTTGCTGAAGAGATTACTTATTCTGACTTTTAATAAAATTTTGGCCCATGTTTCCGCTCCCAGTCTTATGTGACTGTTGTCATCTCATTTGCCCCTATAATCTAGGTTCTGCTGCCCCTGCCTTCCTTGAGGTAGTGCTTTGGGTTCCTATCTCTTTAATTAATTAATCGATTCTTGGCACCAATCCTTCCTAATATGGTCTGTATTTTCTATAAGAAGCAACTGATCACCTGGCTCTGCCCCTAGAAAATATCTTGCTACAGAAGGTAACTAACCCTGCCTGCTGGTTCCTGTGAGCTGAGACTCAGCCCCTCTACTGTAAAACATAAATGTAAAATGTTGGGAAGATTGATGAGAAAATGTCCCTAAAGTGCTTTAAGCTCCTCATAAAGGAAAAAAGGCAGTGGTAGACAAATGCAAGGTAATCTTTTATCTTCAGGACAAACAGTGGGGAAGATGACAACAGACTGATTAAGTAGGAAATGGAAAGGAAGTACACGGCCTTAAAAAACAGGCAAACCAAGTCATTTCAGAATCTTCTAGTTTGTTTTCAACATGACATGACCCTGCTGGATTTGTCTATTTGCTTTGCAGAGTCAAGATCTCTAGTAAGACTACATCTAGAATTTCATTTCAATTTTATTCATTCAATTAAGATTTATATCCATCAGGTCTCTCCTATGCTTAAAAAAAATTCTCCTTGGCCCAGAATTCTATAAGCTTTGTTGTTGTATCTTTTTGCAGTCGTGTCTAATTCTTTGTGACCCCATTTGGGGTTTTCTTGGCAAAGACATTGGAATGGCATGCCATGTCCTTCTCTGGCTCATTTTACAGATGAGGAAACTGAGTTCAGTGACTTGCCCAGGGTCACACAGCTAATAAGTGTCTGAGGCCACATTTGAACTCAGTTCTTCCTGACTCCAGGCCTAGAACTCTGTCCACTGTACTACCTAGCTGTAAAACTAAGCTATCATCCAATTATTCTCCTCTTCTTCATTGCTAAACTCCTAGATAGACCCATCTACACTTGCCACTTTTATTTCTTTATCATCCACTCATTCCCTTACAATCTGGCCTACCTCCCTCCCTCTCTACTAGAACTGTTCTCTCAGAGGTCAGCAATGAATTCTTGATTAATCAATCCACTGTCCTTTCCTTCTTTTCCATCTCACCTGAATGTTCTGCAGTAATTGGCATGGCCACCCTCTTCTCCTACATACTCTGTCTTCCCTTGATTTCCATGACACTGTTCTCCCTTGGTTCTCCTATTACTGTGTGACTGCTCTTTCTCAGTCTCTTTTGATGAATTATCTGAACTCTGATTAATGCAACAAATGGCTAACTGTGTCTCCAGAGAACCTATGAGGATGCATGCTGCCCACTTTCTGACAGAGAGGTGATGGATTCAGTGCAGAGGCATATATTTTTGTCTATGGTTGCTATATAGAGTCATTCTGTTAGACTACCCTTATATGTTACATTTTTTTTCTTTCTCTTGGTTTTTAATTGGGACAAAGGGATTGGGGAGATAGAGGAGAAGTTAGCAATAGTGATGCCAAAAGAGAGGTACTGAATATTTTTTTTAATTTACAGAAAGGAACAGATGGAAATTTACAAAGACACATAAACAAGTAGGACAGTTTTGAAGGTTATGTGTGGAATTATTAAACACTTTTTAAAAAGCAAGCAGCATGAAATAGAGATTTACTTTTTTTGTACATAACCTTTTTGTGTTCTGTTGTGTATGTGGAAATGCTTTTTGGTATTTAAGTTTGGAATAAAAAATACAATATTTTAATACACATTTTAAAAAAGCAATGATAAGAACCATGGGGGAAAGTGACAACCACCCAGACTTAGACTATGTGATACAGGAAATTCAGGCATAATCTGATATGCACCCTAGATTTTAGGAGAGCAAATTTCAAAAGACTCAAAAAAAGCTATTTAGGATTCTGTGGACTAAAATTTCATAGGGAATTCCATATATAGCCTAGAAGGGATAGGAAACTGTCAAAAATGAACTGCTGAAGATACAAAAAGGAAACAATTTTGAGAGACTAACGTAGAAGCATGGGGAACTCACCAATCAACTTATTTTAAAATGGATATGTATAGAAGATGGAAGCCAGAGCAGGTAATGGAGGATGAATGTAAAAGCATTGTCAGAATATTGTCAGAAGTGCTAGCACTTGGAAAGAACTGAGGTTAGTCAGTACAGCTAAGGACAATGAACAAAAAAGGCTGAAGGTTTCTTTTTTTCTTTTTAGTTATATTGGGAGAAAGAAGAATCAAAGAAAAAATAGAACCATCTTTTAAAGTGGAAGGGATGATAGTGAATGACAATACAGAAAAATCAAAACTATATAATGTTTGCTTTGTTGTTTTTTCTTCCAAGGAGAATGGCATGTGGACTGAAAAGAACAGAACAAACAATGGCTGTAAAGGTGTTAGCACTCTAAACAAGGAGAAAGTAAGAAACCAGTTGACCTGCATAAACTCAAGTCACCTGGCCCAGAGCAACTACATCCTTGGGTACTGAAACAACCAGCAGATGTGATTTCTGGACTGCTGCAGAGCCAGTTCAAAGATGGTGGGGAACTTAGGAGGTGCCTCAGGCCAAGGAAAGGAAATATATTCCAATTTAAAAAAAAAAAGAGAAAGAGAATAGAATCTATAAACTATAGGCCAGTGAGCTTGACTTCGATTCTTGGGAAAATTCTAGAAAACTTTATTAAAGAAGTGTAGTGAACATCTAGAAAAGGAAGTGATGGTTCTGTAAAACCAGCATGGCTTCATCAAGAACAGGTCATGCCAGACTAACCTTATTTTCTTTTCTGACAGGGTTATTCAACTAGTTGATCAGACCAATACTATCTGGATTTTAGCAAAGCATTTGATAAATCATCTCATATAAATTTTGTGGAAACCATGGAGAGACGTGGGTTAGGTGATAATTTTTGTTATTCAGTTGCATCCAACTCTCCATGATGTCATTTGGGGTTTTCTTGGCAAAGATACTGGCGCGATTTGCCATTTTCTTTTTCAGCTCATTTTACAGATGAGGAAACTGAGGCAAACCGGGTTAAGTGAACTGCCCAGAGTTACACAGCTAGTGAGTGTCTGAGGCTAGCTTTGGACTTAGGAAGAAAAGTCTTCCTGCCTCCAGGTCTGTAACTCTATCTGCTGCACCAACCAGCTTTGCTAGGTGTTAATGTAATACATTTAAAAATATTTGAATGTCCCAAATCAAAGAGGAAGGAGGCCTCTAGGGGATCTTTGTTTGGTCCTGTGCTTTTAACAGTTTTGTCTGTGACTTGGATAGCGTCATACAAGGCATTTCTATTGAGTCTGCAGATGGGATGGAGCTGGGAGGGATGGCTAACACACTGAATGAGAGTTGGGATAAAAAAAATCATGACGAAATGATCTTGAGTTGAATCTAATAAGATGAAATTTAGGAGGGAAAAATTTTAAGTGTTGTCTTTGGATGCACAAAATTGACTTCATAAGTATAAGAGTGGCTAGTCAATTTGTATGGAAAAAAGATCTGCCGGTTTTAATAGACCACAGAGTAGCTAGGTGGTATAATGCATAGAATGTTAAACTTGGAATCGGAAAAACCTGAGGTTGAATCCTACTTACATAAGTATATGTACGACTAACTGCCTGACTCTGGACAAGTCACTTAACGTCTTTCCCTTCATTTCCTCATTTGCAAAATTAATAGCATTTACCTCACAGGGTTGTGGTAAAAATCAAACGACATCATAGATAGGAAACACTTTGCAAATCTTAAAATGCTCTATAAATGTCAGTTATGTCAACTGTATGATATGGTAGTCAAAAATTAACCAATAGAATTATGAACTTTATTTAGAGAAGCATAGTTTCCAGAAATAGGTGGGTGATAGGCACCCTGCACTCTTTTCTGATCAGACCACAGCTAAAGTATTACGTTCATGATGAATGCCAAGTGTAGATCGAAGCATATTTTTTCATTTTATTTTTCTTGCTTTTTTGTTTGCAATATGGAAATATGTTTTGCACAATTTCTCATGTATAAGGGATATCATATTATTGCTTACATTCTCAATGGGTGGGAGAGAGCTTGAGGGATGAAGAGAATTTGGAACTCAAAACAAAAAAATGGATGTTAAAAAAAATATATAGCATTAGGTTCAGTTCTTGGCATTGCAGCTTAGGACGTATAATCATAAACTGGAAAGTGTCCAGAAACCAGAATAGTGAAGCGCTTTGGGACCCTGCCACATGAGGATTGGTTGAGGGAACTGGGTTGTTTTTTTTTAGCCTGGAGAAGAGAACCCTGGAAAGAAAGTGGAACATGACTGCTTTGTTCAAGTATTTGAAGGGTTGTCATACAAAAAAGGGATTCAACCTGTTCTATTTCACCTTAGAGGACAGAACAAGGAGCTATGGGGAAAGTTGCAAAGAGGATTGTGCTGGATGTCTAATAATTGGATCCCTAATAATGGGAGCTTTTATTCCAAAGCAGAATGGACCGCCTCAGGGGAGAACAGGTGCCCCCTCAGTGGAGTTCTCCAAGCAAGGTTGGATGGCCAGTTGTTGAGCATATTGTGGTGCGGGACCTCTTGGGGGGGCTTGTGGTAGGACTAAATAGATGCTGAGGTCCCTCCCCACTCTCCAAACTATTCTGTATGATCCTGGCAGATGAATTCATTTGGAATAGGCTTCTAGCTAAGACTCTGCCTCCTTAATGTTAACTCTCCATCCATTCCTGTCAGTCTAATAGGGGTTAACAGACTGTACATATTTGTGTTAGCCTCAGCTGAGCTACGGAAACTTCTGTCTCTCCCCACTCAGCAGGGCTTCACAGTTGGCCTTCTCTCTGTGTCAATGATGTGAAGAATGGGTTATGATTCCCAAGTTCCCATTACAAGGGACATGAAAAGAATACCAATTTCAGTAAGATTCTTGAAGAAAAAAAAACATCCCTAAAATAAAATTTTCTCATCTTAAGGAAGAAGAATTTTCTTCTAGCCCTCAGCCCTCTGAGTGATTAAAGCTTCACCTGGGAATGAAGGAAAGGTGAGAAATCATTTGATGCAGTCAACTGCTCACTGTTATTAAATTCCTTGAGGTCGAATGAATGTTTGCCCCAAGTGGCAATGTCTATTGTGGTTCAGGGAAAGGAGGCCTGGATGCTGATTTGGGAGACCTGGGTTCTAGTCTGAATTCTGACACCAACATGCTGTTGGTGAGCAAGGGACCTAGCCTCTCTGGACCTCAGTTTTCTCTCAAGTAGGCGAGACAAATAAAGCCTGGTTGACTGGCCAACTGACCATCCCATGATTCCATGATTCTAACTTGATGATGGAATAAGGTAAGAGGCAGCTGAGTTATAATTCAGCATTTATTACACACCTGATTTGTGCAGGACACTGTTAGTCAACTAGCATTTTTGAAGTACCTACTATGTGCCAAGCACAGTGCAAAGTGTTGGGGATACAAAGAAAGACAAAAGACAGTCATTGCTCTCAAGGATCTCACAGTCTAAAGAGGAATGCCAGCATCCAAACAGCTACATACATCTAAGGTATATGCAGGTAAATTGGTGGGAAGGTAAGAACATTTAGGAGTACTAGGAAAAGCTTCTTATAGGAGATGGGACTTTAGCTGAGACTTAAAGAAAGCCAGAGAAGCCAGGAAGTGGAGATGAGGAAGAGAAGCATTCCGAGCGCAGAGGACAGGGAGTCAGTGAGAATGCTGGAAATGAGATGTAGAGTGTCTTGTGCTTGGAAGAACAAGGTCAGCATCACTGGATCACAGAGTAAGTGGAGGGGAGGAAGTAAGGTGTAAAAAGACAAGAAAGGTAGGAAGGGGCCAGGTTATGAAGGGCTTTAAGAGCCAAAGAGAAGATTTTAGATTTGATCTCGGAGGTGGTAGGGAGCCACTGGAGTTTATTGAATGGGGGAGGGGCGACATGGTCAAACCTACACTTAAGGAGTGCAGAGAGACTTAGTCAGAGAGACCAGTTAGGAGGCTATTGTAATAATCTAGATGTGAGGTGATGCAGGCCTGAATCAGGGAGGTGAAAGTGTCACAGTGGAAAAGGGGGCGTATTGCATGGGAGATGTTGGGAAGGTAGAATTCCTAAGACTTGGCAATAAATCAGACATGGAGGTGAGAGTGAGGACCCGAGGATAGCTTGGTTATGAGACTAGGTGCTTCTGTGGATGTAGAGCTGGACTCAGAGTCAGGAAGACCAGATCCAGCTTCAGATACTGCATGTCCCTGAGCAAATCACTTAACTTTGCCTCAGTTTCCCCACCTGTAAAAAAGGAGACCATAACAGCACCTCCCTCCCAGGTTTGTTGTGAGGATCAAAGGAGAGAAAATTTGCAAACTTTAAAGCGCTATATTAATGCTAGCTGTTATTATCATTATTATCATTATTTAGAGCAGCTGGGTGGCACAGCGGATAGAGTGCGGGGCCTGAAGTCAGGAAGACTCACTTTCCTGAGTTCAAATCTGGCCTCAGACGTTTACTAGCTGGGTGACCCTGGGCAAGTCACTTAACCCTGTTTGCTTCCATTTCCTCATCTGTAAAATGAGCTGGAGAAGGATGGCAAAACACTCCAGTATCTCTGCCAAGAAAACCCCAAATGGGGCCATGAGGAGTCAGACACGACTGAAAAACAGCTGAACAAAAAAGTCATAGTAACAGTAAAAGTTGTAGAACTAGTAGTAGTAGTAGTAGTAACAGTAGTAGTAGTAGTAGGAGGAGGAGGAGGAGGAGGAGGAGGAGGAGTAATACCCTTGTCAGTTACAGGGAAGTTAGTAAAAGGGAAAGGTTGAGCAGGATGGAGGGGAAGGCATGGAAAATAATGCATTCAGTTCTGGACGTGTCTAGTTTGAGATCTCTATTGGATGTACAGATGTCAATGGGCAGTTGGAGATGTAAGAACAGAAGCCGGAAGAGAGTCTAGGGCTGGACGTGCACATCTGAGAATCGCTGGCATAGAGATATGCATTAGGAGGGCAGAGTTTATAATCTCAAAGAGGATCATATACATGTCTGAAAGGTTCGGAACCGCCGGATATAAGAAACTCTCAAAGTAGAAGGCAGAAGAATCAAAACATATATTTAGGCTCCACAGTAACCAACCCATGAACCAGCATCCCCATTTTGATATATTGATCAAAAGCTTCCAGGCCCAATAAGTACGCCTTGAAAGAGTAACCAGGAGGCTACAGAGAAGCATGATTGCATAAAGCAAAATCATGCTTCCCCCTCTATGGTAAAAAGATTACCCACTGGCCTGAAGTCCTTGTTCAGCTTCCTCCCGTAGGTCAGCTCTGCCACTGGCAGCTCCTGCTTCGGCTGTGGCTATAGCAGCCTCTGGCTCCAACGGGAGCTGCTTTTAACCATCCGGCTTCTGCGGAGGGGGTGGGGGGTGTAAGGTTCTTTCAATCTGCTTAAGCAAGGTGAAGGGGTTGACCAGGAAAGCACAGGTTTTTTCCATCAGCTTAAGCAAGGTGAAGGGGTTGACTGGGAAAGCACAGGTTCTTTCAATCAGCTTAAGCAAGGGAAGCAAGGTGAAGGGGCCGACAAGCTTACTCTAGTCCAACATACAAACAGCGTTCAGTTCAGGGGAAAAAGCCAAACTAGTCAAGGGCACTTGTTGACTAAGTGCTAAGGAGCCCATTTTTGGTTGCCAACACAAGATGATAATTTAAACCATGGAGGCGGATGAGACCCCCAAGTGAGATAGTATAGAGAGAGAAAAGAGGGCCTAAGACCAGAGCCTTGGGGGACCCTCATGGTTAATGGGAATAATGTGGCTAAAGATCCAGCAAAGGAGCCAAAGAAAGAATTGGCAGACTGGTAGAAGGAGAGCTAGGGAAGAGTAGTGTCACAAAAACCTACAAAGAGAAGAAGGTAGATGACAATGTCAGTGGGCATAGCAAGACATAGGAGTGAACAGTGAAGGCTGACTACACTTCCTCCTCTGTCACCCTACTCTGTGGCAAACAGCCAGCCGCTCCCTTAACTTAGCCTTTTATATACCCCGGGAATGACAACGCGTATTTTGTTAAGAGTAGCCTCGTGCAGCCTACAAAAATAGCGGTCTTATGAGCACAGGTGGCAGTGATAATTTAATTGTTTAAAAGATTTAGGATTTTATCAGTGAGGATACTCTTTTTAACAATAGGATAGGGATAGAAATAGGGACTTCTTCTACTGGCATAGATCATAATCCCTTTATGTTGTGTCCTCCTCCCTAGATTTTATTTCCTGGTGGCTGAGCCCCCTGAACTTAGACTGCTCACGGAATCCTGCTTCAGGAGCTGGAAAGAACCTCAGGAGTCGTTTATTCCAATCAGTCCCTGACCAAGAATTCCTCTACAATGTACGCCCGAAGTAGTCATTCAGCTTCTTGAAGTATGTTGGTGAGGGGGACCTAATACCTCCTGTCAAATTCTGAAAATAAATGACCAAAGAGTCACAGACCTTATACAACAACTGTTAATTCTGCAAATATCAAAGAGCTCACAGAGGTTGCATACCAACTGTTAACTCTGAAAAATAAAATAAAATAAAACCAAAAAGCTCACAGAGTTATCAGCCAAAAGCATTCTTTATTCCATTGGAGGAGGGAAACTAGACGCATGTGCTGGGGTGTCCTCTAGGAGGAGACCCAAGGCAGTGAGGCTAAGCCTTGATACATATACTCGTGGCTAGGCAAAGAACCCAGCAGGGAGATACAGCAGCAGCAACGAGGCAAGTTTGCCTACTGAAGAAAAGGTCTATTCATAGCAGAACTTCATGGCCAGAACTGGTTCCTGCTGGTGCTTGAACAAGTTCAGGGACCCCCAGGGACTGATTTGAGCCAATTCTATAATTTAGCTGCAGCAAAGTTGATCCAGAAGGTGAGCACAAAGGATTGTTGTTATGCCAAGCTCAGGGCACAGCTTGCTTGCTGGGCATTATTAGCTTTGGAAAATAAGGTGTCTTTTAATAATAAGAAAAGAGAGGAGTAAAAAGAGGAGTGATCTTGGAGTGGGAGTCCTGACATGCCCAAAGCCCTTGGTGATTCAGACCTAGAGCTGAGGAAAGAGATGATTTTGAATATACTTCTCTATGTAAATACTTGTCCTCCCTTCCCCCACTCCCAGCAGCTCATACCTCATGCAATGCTAGAAGAAAAGTGACTGTGATTTATGGCATCAACTCTTGCATGTGAACTCAGTGCTGGCTTGATCCATCAGTGGAAATGCCACATTCTCTAAGGAGCCAGCCCGGCTGAACCCCCTCATCCATCGGCCTTTTCAGTCATCAGTCCTTCTGAGGACTGAAGAATCCTTATCAGCTTACAGCACCAGCTCTCCAGTCCCTAACAAGCCTCCATGTACTGGATTGGAACGAGGTAGGGGAATATCATGCATTCTCTGTATATCCCACCAGGAAGGGCAAATCTGAGCATGCTCGGTGGCCAATCCTCCCATTACACCATTCCCAGGGCAAGAGGAAGAAAGTGAGGAAGGGATGAGTATATAAGAAAATGACCAGAGTGTCTCATGGCAGGTCTGAGAGCACTTAAACATGGTGGATTCTCATTTATCAGGATTGTAGGAGCACAAGGCAGGAGCCAGAAGGACTTGGCAGATCAGTTGATGCAAAAATTTGATTGGTCTTCTGAGGGAGTCTTAAGTTCTGCCCCTTTTAGTGGGTGCAGAGTCTGAAGCTGAGGTAAAGGTGTATGGGTGGCTAGTCAGGAAGGTGACTGGAGTATCCCTCTACCCTAACATTGCCCAGCTTTCTGGCTCAGGTAGGGGTGGGGTGGGGGGACTTAGGTTTTGTTACTCGTTCTCTAGGACTGACATTGACTTTTCAGTGATTCTAGTTAACTTTTTTGGGTTTGGGGGGAGAGGGCATCTTTTCATTTATATTATTGTAGTCATTTGAAATATTGTTCTGCTGGTTCTAAATGTTTCACTTTGTATTGTTCATTTAAATCTTCCCAGGTTCTGCATAACAGTTTGGAATTATGCAAGAAAAGTGACCAAATTGCCTAGAGGCAGCCAGGCGATGCAGTGGATTGAGTGCAAGTCAGAAGACCTGAGTTCAAATCTCATTTCAAACACTTACTAGCTATGTTACCCTGGGAGAGTCATGTCACTCTGCCTCAGTTTCCTCAATTGTAAAATAGGGATAATAATAGCACCTACCTTCCACAGTTATAAGGACCAAATGAGGTAGTATTTGTAAAGTATTTAGCACAGTGCATGGCACATAGCTTAATTTGTTTCCTTGCCTTTGGCCCAGTGATCCTCCGACTGTGTATATATTTCAGATAAGCTGAAGACAGATGAGAAGTTTTAATGTACACCAGAATATCTGTAACAGCACTCTTCGTAGAAGCAGAGTACTGGGATTTTGTTCTCTTTTTTTACTGCAAGTTAGTATTGCTACAACCTTGTCAAGTAATGGTGAAGAGAGGAGGCAACCTAGAGAAATAATCAACCACCATATGAAAAAAATGTTCAAAATGGCAAATGATGAAAGAAAAGGAAGTTAAAACAACTCCTAGGTATCACTTTATAGCTATCAAATTGGTACAAATGACAAAAGATGAAAAAATTTAGTGTTGGAGGGATTGTAGCAAAATAGACATACTAATTCATTGTTAGCTGAGCTGTTAATCAGTCACATTATTTTGGAAAGCATACATCCTGGGCCATCTCCAGTCATCCTGGTGAATATCAGGCCACTGGACCCAGATGGCTCTGGAGGAGAAAGTGAGGCTGGTGACCTTGTACAGCCCTCCCTCAGTCAAATCAAAGTCAACTGAAAGTCATGTCATCATCTCCCTGATGTCATGGTCCTCTTTGAGAATGAAGAACAAATACCACCACCATTTTGGAAAGCAGTAGAGAAACATGAAAAACAGACAAAATGTTCATAACCTTTGACCTAATGATTCTATTTTTTAAAAATTATATATGTATATGTATATATAAATAATAAAAAATCCACGTGAGAACTAAAGAAAAACAAAACCCATTACAAACATGTACAGTTAGTGATTCTGATTTTAGATTTATATCCTAAATGGTTGTGTTTGTCCTTCTTTCTGGAATCTTAAACCCATTTCACTCTGGAGTTCGTAGATTGGGCAACAATAGGTTCCTGCCCAAGCACCACGTAATGGCTATTTTTTGGGCCCTCCTAGCCCTGAGTGAATGTCAGTACTAACTGTTTCTCTTTTGGCCAGCGACCCTGAGGGTCTTCCCTTCCCAGTTTGATCTTTTTTTAATTAAAGGGGCCATCCCTTGACTCACATTTTTTTTTTCCGTCACAGTAAAGGTTTATTATAAAAACAGGCTGGTGTGGGGGTGGGTGGGGAGGAAGGAATGGGACAAATGTGTTCACACCCACACACGTCCCAGCCAGCCCAGCCCAGGAAGAGGTGAGCTTAGGTGAAATAATGTGGCTTCTTGACATTCATGCCATACTCGCTGAGTGCAGGGGTCAAGTCTTTTGTGGTCAGGGTATACTTTCAGTCTTTGCTCTTACTCCTGGAGCTGCCTGAGACAGTGCCCTGCATCTTGCAGTGTTGTAAAGCATCATAGGCAATGTTAGAGATGAACTTCCAGGCTGCCAGGGAAATGAGCTGGACAATTCTGGGATTCAGAGGCTTCAAAACCAGCACGGTTCAGGTAGTAGCCAGTAACAGCATCTGGAATTGTGGGTGCCTAATCTTTCAGTTGCATAAGAAAGTCCACCAGGGGTGCACTAGATGCCACAGGCTTGACCTCTCCATTGGCAACACCAGATAATACATGTACCCCATTAAACATGGCACCTTTGGGAGGAGCAGTACCCCCACCCAGCTGCAGACACTGGGACCAAGGCCCTGCGGTCCAAGGTATCCCCCTGCCCCAGCCCAGCACCTCCCGTGGGGATGGCTTTGCTCTCAGCTGGGGTCGGGGGCCAGAGCAGGGGTGGGAGTCGGGCTGGGGCTGGCGGGGCTGGGGCAAGAGCCAGAACCACCTCAGGTTCTGGGCCACTTCCACTCATGACGCCCAGGAAGGAGGCAGGGAATGGGGATGGAACCTGAGACTGAGGACTAGGAGGACATACCCTTGACTCACTTCTTTAAGAGGCCTATTCACTGAATGGGTGTTACTTCACTCAAAGTGAAAATCTGAAAAGACCTTAGCCTGAAAGGGCCAGGGTCTGCCATTGCATCCTGGGCCATCTCCAATCATCCCGATGAATATCTGGCCACTGGACCCAGATGGTTCTGGAGGAGAAGGTGAGGCTGGTGACCTTCCACAGCCTTCTCTCACTCAAATCAAAGTCAACTGCAAGGCATGTCATCATTTCCCTCAAGTCATGGTCCTCTTTGAGCATATCCTAAATAGACTTTGATGGTGGAACTGTGGATAGAGTGTTGGGACTGGAGTCAGAAAGCCTCATCTTTCTGAGTTCAAGTCTGGCCTCGGACACTTACTAGCTGTGTGACCCTGGGCAAGTCACTTAATCCTCTTTGCCTCAGTTTCCTAATCTGTAAAATGAGCTGGAGAAGGAAATGGCAAACCACCCCAGTATCTTTGCCAAGAAAATCCCAAATGGGGTCATGAAGAATCAGACATGACTGAAATGACTGAGTAACAGCAACAAAAGGCTTTTGACAGGCAGAAAAGACCTCGGTATATAAAAATATTTGTAGCAGTTCTAGTTGTGTCTGCAAAAACATTGGAAACAAAGTATGTGCCCAATGATTGGAGAAAGGCTGACCAAATGGGGATGTATGAAGGTAATACAATATTATTTATATGCAGTAAAGACTGACAAGAGAAGCAACATTGTGATGGGGTCAGAGAAAGCTGCTTCAGAAGCAGCAACAACTGGGCTCAAGTGCCACATCTGACAAATGCTGGCTACATGACCCTGGGCTAGCCACACACCCTCTTACACCTCTAGACAATTCTCCGTGGCTACAAAGTGAATCAAAGAAATGGATCTGCAATAGAAGGGGGCCTTTCCTCATTTTGAAACTCCCTTGCTCAATGAAATTACAGGTCCAGACTCCCTCTGATCCTTAAAGAATGACAAAAATGAAGAAGTCAAAGAAATAGGAAAAGACACATTTGAAATAATGCAGAGGAAGAGGAACAAAAAGAACTAACTAAAACTACCTAGATGAAGACCATTACATGGAATTAGACTTCAAGTTAAATACAACAGACAACTGTAATACTGACTTGCTAAAGCACACAATCTACTTTCAACAAATGGTAAATAACAAAAATATGCACAGACGTGTGTAAAGTCACAGTCTTAATTTTGTGGAGTTTTTTGCTTAACTTTTCTGAGATTAAAAAAAATCTTTTGAATCTATTTTGTTAAGACAAAATTTATCAATTAGCAGTTGAAGGCAGTCTGGGCAGGAGCCAGCAGACAGGAGAACACTTTTCTTCACCGCTAGAGAGGGAAGAAGGGGATTTTCTTTCCTCTCATACTTCCATTGGTAATGGTATCTAGCAGTAGAACTTCTGGTTCTTTGCTCTCAAAGAAGACCAATGACATCAGGAAGGTGATGTCTTGACTTGCAAATGAATTGGATTTAAGTGAGGAAGGGCTGTGCAAAGTCACCAGCCTCACTCTCTCTTCTGGAGCTATCTGGGTCTAGTGACAGGATATAGATCAGGAGGACTGGAGATGGCTCTGGATGTAGCCCTGTAAGAACAATGCTACTTGCAGCTACTGTGGAGGTGTAAGGCCAAAACCACCAGCACACAGGAGGGCTGCTAGCACACATTCTTTGTTCTGCTTTTCTAAAGGAAAGCAACTTTAAAGGTGTCAACAATCTTACTTTAATCGAACATATATAGTGTATATATACATTATTCAATTAGTTCAGGAAAAAAGTCAGCACCCTGAACTTCAGAGAAAACACAAACAGAAATTACAAGCAGAAATTATATAAACAGAGCAAATACAAGCAGCAAAGACCAACAGAGAGGGCTTCTAACTGTCTGATCAAAAGCAATACACATGTAGTTACCAGAGAGAGAGAAGCACCAACATCTGGGTTTTTCAAAGCCAGGGGGCTCCTTTGCCTAATAGTGAGTTTCATGAAGACCAAGCGTCTCATCTGGCTATATCACACAAACACTCTTCCCATGAATGAGCCCCAAAGCAAAATGCTAGCTTCAGAGTATATATATCCTTCTTCATGGTCAGAGGGCATCACTATCCTCATGACTCAGGCTTCCATATGATTTAGGCAGGTCACATGGGCCTATTAATGGACGGGAAAGATCTTCCCATTAAGAAAAATACATTAACATTACAACTGGGAGACTTTGGCCTTTTAAAGTTAAGGTCTTTCCCAGGTCTCAGTTTGTCTGAGGCAGTGCCCATTACTTAGAGAAGACAGAGAGACACCTAACTGAGCAAGTAAAGAGCATTTGAGTCCCAGTTGAAGAAGTAGAGATTCGTATTCCAGACAGATAAAGATGTAGAAACTCAGGGCTGGAGGCAGCTTTAAGAAGTGTAACCCTTGCAAAGAAGAGAGACTAGCCTCAGGGCAGTCAGGTGGTCCAGCGGATAGTGAACTGTGCCTGAAGTCAGCAAGACCTAAGTTCAAATCCAGCTATGCAACCTTGAGCAAATCACTCCAGGGGTGGGGAAGCTGAGGTCTTCTAGATCCTCGGGTGCAGCCTTTTGACTGAGTCCAAGTTTTATGGAACAAATCTTTTTATTAAGGAGATTTTTTTTCTGTGAAGCTTGGATTCAATTAAAGGGCTGCACTTGAGGACCTAGAAAGCCACATGTGGACTCAAGTCTGCAGGTTCATTACCCCCGACTTAACCTCTATCTGCCTCAGTTTCCTCAACTGTAAAATAGAGATAATAACCTACCTCAGTAACACCTACCTCATAAGGCTGTTGTGAGGATTAAGTGAGATACTATTTGTAAAGCACTTAGCGCAGTGCTCGGCACATAGTAGGTGCTGTATAAATGCTTCTTCCTTATTCTTTCCTTAGTAATTGAAAGTCACTCTGTAAAGAGAATTAGATTCTGAGAGTCCAGTTAAGCAACCTACCTGACAAGGATGCTTTGCCTAATAGTGAGCTTCATGAAGATTACCCAGGAGAAAAAGTTCCTATAGTACCAGAATTACCTGGCCACATCTTCCCTATGTTTGTGCCTTACTACTATTATATGCTGAATTTATGTCCACTCATCCCAAGGATGCCCTGTGTGTCTTTGTCAGAGAGTTCCATCTCCCTCCCCCCACATTTATGAGAGGAAAATTTTATAGCTACGTTCTTACTGTGCCTTCTAAAAGCTAATTGTGTCTTTTGGATGATAGTTAATGGGAAGCGCACCAGTTGGGGCTTGAAACCTAGAGTTTTAGGAACAAATACATACAGAGTACTTCTCAAAGTAATAGTTGTCCTGTAGGGGCCCAACATCAGTGTTAAGTACCAAAAGTTAAGAGAATAGGCCAAAGATACGAGTCTTTCTAATGCTTCTCAAAAGCTGATTAGGGGTATGAGACTGGAAAAGATTTTTTGCCACAATTTTTAGAGTATAGGAGTCTGGGGCCTCTTTTCAGAGATCTATGGCCTCAGTCAACTTGAGCAAAGAAACATTTTGGGGGAGAGAAAGAGAGAGGGAGAGAGAGTGTATCAGTAAGGCAAGATTCCTGATCTTGAAGATGACCATGAACATGCCTGTGTAGTTCAGAATTACAAAGTATAAGAGATTCTCTAGGTAGAAGGCAGAGGAAGTATAACATTTATTTAGACAACAGAGGATCAAACCCTAATAATTCCTATTCGGTATAGCAGTTATTGTATTCCAAAACCAGTAAGTCCACCTCAGTGTAAAAACAAGGAAATTATAACACAGTATTACAGAAAGGAACCAAGTCATCCTGTAACCTTCCCCCCTGTTGGGGCCTTTCTGTAAACACTCATGAATCCCAACTGTTTGCTTGCCTTCATTCTCTCCCCGCCTCAGTTCTCTGGTCTCTGAAGCTCCCTGGTTTCCACTCTCCACTCTCCCTGCAGTTCTGTCAACTCAGAGTTCTTGGTTCTCCTCTTTGGGCTGAATTCTGAATTTTGACCTTAAAATGGCTACCTTCTGGGTATTATATATACTCTTTTAGGGCCTGAAGGCTTCACACTCAATCAGTGAAAGCGTATAGGCCTCAGGCTTAGAGGTAAGTAAAGGTGTAGGCCTGCCTGCAAACAAACCTCTAATCAAGCTTCCCTTAACTGGCCCCACCTGAGGCCTATTGAATGGGTGGGAAAGGTCTTTAATTACTGATTGGCATGAGAGAGAGTGAGAGAGAGAGAGAGAGAGAGAGAGAGAGAGAGAGAGAGTTCTCTTCATCTCAACAATGAATATGGCTCCCAGAAGCTGCTCCAATCACCCCATAATCTGTGTCTTCTTCAAATTTGGCCAGTTTGGTCAACTTCACACAGTCCTGGAAAGCAGCTGGCATCCCTCATGTTCTCAGCACTCATGTTGTCCCAATCACAGCAGGCAGAGGCCCAGGGCATGGCTACAGCAGCAGTTATGCATAAAGATGTTGGTCTGAGTAAAGCCATGGATCTCTCTCTCTCTCTCTCTCTCTCTCTCTCTCTCTCTCTCTTGATTTCTCCACTGCATGACCCCCTGGGTGTGTTACTCTCTCTCTTTCCTTCTCCAATCTATACCTTAAAATTTCCAGCAGGAAGTCTTTTTAAGGGCAAAGGAAATAGATATTGAAGGATGTTGGGGAATTCCTCAAGAGTGCTCTATTGTACTCAAGTCAGGCATTAGTAACACTGGTCACAAAGGCTTTCTGAGTATTTTAAATGTCTCTCCTCTCTCCTTTATACACTCTTAATATATTCCATTCACACTGAAGTTATCAAGTCACAAAGTATATGTTGACATTGTGTGGGGAGAATCATATTGAGTTCCTCTTCATTTAAGTTCTCCATGTCTTCCTCTATAACAAATAGCATAAACAGTAATTATCTTGATGGTGGTCTTATAATTGCAATGAATTTTGCCAAGGTGAGATGATCAAACGTCCCAAATATTTCTTTATGCCTTTTAATACAGGATTAGACCATCTCCATGTCTCACTGATTGACCCCTCCAGGTAGAAATTTATTCAGCTGAATCTTCTATGAGGCTGAATCTTCTCCGTCCTCTGATTTCATTTAATGCCCCTAGTACAATATATTGCGGCAACTTCTTGTTTATTGGACAATCTCACTTATTTAGAGCATCAGCAATTTAATGAATGCTTGCAGACAGTCCTAAAATTGTGTAATTCTTGGTACCTTCTGCCTTATTTTTTTGCCCTCCTGCCACCATTGTTATGAAAGCAGAAAGAAGCTACACAGGACTGAGCGTCATTATGTTCCTTCTTTTTCTTTCCTTACTGCCCATTTCCCTCTCTCCTTTGTCCTCTTCTTTCTTTCTTTATTCTTTGCTGATGAGGCCTAATAAATAGAGTCCCAGATCTGGAGTCAGAAAGAGCAAGATTCTAGTTCCACATCAGATATTTATTATGTGATCCTGGGAAAATCATTTAGTATCTCTCAGCCTCAGTCTCTTCACCCTTAAAATGGGGATAGTAATAGCAACTACCTTACAGGTTTGATGTGGGGATCATATGAAATAATGTATGTAAAGCATTCTGCAAATATTAAAGTGCTACACAAATGTGGGCTGTTATTGTTATGGTGTATAAGAAGTACACCACATTAGAATGTAACCAAGTTCATTGATGGACAAAGAAAGGGAGAGAGGAGGGATGTCTAAAAAGATGGCAGGAGGCCATCCAATGTGCCAGAATCTCCCTGCCCTCTTTATGTTCCCCATGGCTCTCTTTACAATAATGAATGCCTGGCTTGTTTAAACTGGTTCTGAAAAAGAGAGAGAGGAGTCAAATAGATTGGGCACTAATTACTGGCTTAATCAGCAATGCAATTTACAGAATCCTTTCTTCTGTACTTTAGAGCACTGGAAAGGGCAGAATCTTTACAATATCATCCATATTTCCTATGCTTCTTGTGAATGCCCCTGCCTCTGATCTGAGAGTTGCTGGATAACAGGCAAGTTAGGAATGCCAAAAACAGGGCAGCCAATGTTATCTTAAGCATCAGTTTCTTCTAGTGCTCAATTGTGATTTGCATTGGCCCTTTTCGAGTAAAAGTGGCATTGTGCGATGTGGGCAGTACCCACAGGAACAGAGCTCACATTCCAGTATCTGAACCATTCACTCACGTTGACACTATCCCATCTGTTTACCAAACAGCTGGCAGAATCGCAGCTGATGAGTTACTCCATGACCCTCAGTGGATGGATTACAAAGTCCTATTGATGATGGAGGGGTAAAGAACCATTGACAGTGTCTGGTGAAGAGGGGCATTCTCGGAGGTAGGGAAGACCAGCAGGGCTCTCTGGCTATCATCCATAACTAGGGACTGTTACCCTGAATCAGCGTGGACCAATATGTGACATGGATCTAAATGAATCAATTTTTTAAAATGCTAGAAATAATTCATTCTAATTAGTGTCTGGTCACTGAGATCAAGTTCAGCCATTCCCCCATGGAATGAATTATATGATATTATGTTTTCATTTAAAATAACACGGCCACTTGGTAATTCAGTAACAGCTTCTCTTTGACAAAGAGTAGATAACAAAAACAAAATCACAGAATAAAGACAGAAAATAAGATACATATGCCAAAGAGGGAGAAATTGTACTTTTCCTGTAAGGAAAAAATTGTAATACTCAAATCCATTGACCAGATCACTTAGTAATGGCCAAAGATACAAGGTCAGCATGACTAAAGTCTTTCGGTGAAAAAAAGATGTGCAGGCAGAGCTAGTTTCTCTGCTGAGGGATGCATCTGGTATATTAAAAAAAAATCCTCTGTTACCATGGACTATACTGCTATTTTAAGCACCTGGAGAAAATGGGAATGTAGGATCTACATATCATCTCTAGTGGCTAACTCAAATAGTCCTTTAAAAAAAAGCAATCAGTGGCTGCGTGACCTATTGGGTTCCCAATTCAATGGCATTTGCACCTTTATTGCTTATTACCTGTCCCCTTCTTTGCTGGTAACATTAGATGAGAAATCTTGATATTGTAAGCCCCTCGAGTCTGATATTTAATTTCTCCACTTGTATGTTCCATGCCATGTTGACTCCCCCAAAGTGAGTAATAAACCCTAAACAGCTCTCTCTAATTTGAGAATAGTAACTGGGTGCTCAAACAGTAAAGTGCTGACGTTCCTGCTAATTCTCCCTGCAGCAAAGCTCCTATGCTACTAGGTAACCGGCTCCAAGAGCAGGCTCTAAATGTGGACACTTGAGGAGAAAATTCCTGAGGCTCTTCCCCAATAAACTTAATTTATGCACTGATTGCATAGTCTTCTCTGACCTCTCCTCTATGGCTGCAAGTTTTAAGCATCTGTAAAACAATCAACTCATCTGAAATTTTTGCGCTGGGAGAAAACATGCTTCCATTTAAAAATAGTTTTGCAAGCTTTTGGTTCAGAATATGGCCCTGGCTTTATGTATTCAAAAATGAGGAAAATGTCATTTTAGAAGAATCAGTTTAGTCAATGTTAAGGGTTTGTGGAAGGAGGGAGATATTAATGTATTGGTGGTGGAACTGTGAATTGGTCCGAACACTCTAGAAAGTATTTTTAAATTATACAGTGATAAAAATGTCCATATCTTTTGACCTGGAGATAATCTACTAGGCTCATGTCTCAAGAAGGTCAATAACAAAATGAAAGGAAGTCCTCATAGCTTTTATATTATTTATTTATACAATTTATGCTACTTTTTGTGGTGTCAAAGAACAGGAAACAAAGTAGATGCCCATTTACTGGGAAACGCCTAAACAAAATGTCACCTCTGGATGGGATAGGATATTACTATGCTGTTGAGAAATGACGAATAAAGAAAAGCATAGAAAGCCTAATATGAACAAAGCAAAATAATCAAATCCAAGAAAACAATATGCCCCATGATTACTGCAACGTAAATGGGAAGATCAGCAATTAGGAAACAATTGAAGTGGAATGCTACAAAATCACAATGACCGTGCTTGGTCCCAAAGAAGACATACAAGAGGATGAATCCTCCCGCTTCTTCGGAGAGGTAGAAGTCTAGGGGTGTAGAATACTGCATGCAATGTTACATTTGTCTAATATGTCAGTTAATGGTTTAATGTGCTTCAAGAATGATAATATTTACTTTATCCCCTAGACCTAAGTCATCTGTACATCCAAAACTTCATGACTCACTGTTCTCAATACCATGGCTTGTTTTTCTAATACATAACTGAGTATAAGTAAATAAACTGTAAGAAAGCTTTAAAAAATTGTATTACTATTATGCTGTGCAAAAAACCTAATTCTACGTAAATACTCTTATTAAAATGCTATTGGTTGTGCTACTTGAATCTACTTCAGTGCTGAAAAATATTTGCATGAAAGAAAACTTTTCTGTATACCGTGTTTAAATTATTATTATTATTTTAGCACTTTTGTTTGACCTCTTCCTACAAAGAAAAAAATGAATTGATAAGAACAACAGCCAGCATAAGTGTATTACTTTGCTTCAGGTCAACAGCCCAGTGTCTGTTACCCAAAAACTTTTTTCAGGAGGGTAAACCATGGTTCAAGTCCTCATTTTGGGTTTAAACAGCGCATAGAGAAGAGACTTGGAAGTTTGTCTTTTTTGTCTTTTCTTGCTTGTTTTAAGTCTCTATGTCCTGCTAGGATTGCTCTTCCAGACATGTGAGGGTGGTATCTGCTCCTATTTGGAATGGCAATGACGATCTGGGCACCAAGATCAGCCAAGTTTAGTGATCTGGAAGTCTCCATTGATTTTTATAATGTTGATTACAGATGTGTTTCAATTTGATGGTAAAAATAAAAAAGCTAGTGTCCATCCACAAGTACTCTAAATTGTGGGCATTCACCAGGAATTTCCACCCTAAATGGCTAGTCTGGGATGAAAGAAAAATTTGGAATTGCTGATTGTTCTTCACTTCTTTCTCCAGACATACAAGAATTTCTGGCCAGGTTCTTATCTGTAAATACAGCTTTTAGTGCAATGGCCACATTTGCAGGAGGTCCTCAGAAGTCAAATTGATCCCCAAACTTTCAGGGTTGAGGTTTACAATCCCCATCTTCTTGCCTGGCCTCATCCCATCTTTAATATTCCTACAAAATGATGTTATCAGTCTTGGAAAGTACATATCTGCTTGGACAGGAGATCCCCATCCTTTAGTTTCACCAGCATGTCTTTCTCAGCCACCAGTCCTGCCATCTTGTTCATGTTGGTTAATGTTGCTAAAATTTTTTCTTCTTAATTTTTTTCTTTTTAATTATAAGGGATAGTTCTTTGGGAAGAGATGGAGAAGGGATAAAGTGGCAAATAGAGCTGATTTAAACACAAAAGTTGTCAAAAAAATTTTATTTAAAATAGAAAAGAAACCATTGACCATAAAAGCAACATTTCCTTAACTAAATATGAGTCTTGGAAACCTCCAGAATAATTTTTTTGTTTTAGTTGGACAATGTCACAACACCATCTTCATTGACTCTGACTGTCTTCATGGAATTATAATAATAGTTAATATTTATGTAGCCTTTCAAGGTTTGTAAAGGTCTTAATGTTTATTTTCTCTTTTGAGGGTCTCTTCACCAGATAGAAGTTTATACCCAGGAATAACAACTTCTGCTTTAAAGTTTAAGAAGCAGTTTTCTCTCAACAACCCTTTGAAATATGTACTGTTCACATTTTATAGGTGAAGAAGCCATGACATAGAGAGGAAGTGTCATATTTGGGATTCAAATCCAGGTCTCCAAACTCAGGGTTCAACCCTCTTTCCACTACACTGACTTGAATTTTATACCCCCAGCTCTTTTTGACTATACAAGTTTTAGGAACTTATAGTAATAACCACTTATAGATATTTATAGGATATTGTTCAGTTGTTTCAGGCATGTCCAACTCTTCATGACCCCATTTGGAGTTTTCTTGGCAAAGATACTCGAGTAGCTTGCCAATTACTTCTCCAGCTCGTTTTACAGATGAAGAACTGAGGCAAACAGGGTTAAGTGACTTACCCAGGGTCACACAGCTGGTAAATGTCTGAGGCTGGATTTAAATTCAGGAAGATAAGTCTTCCTGACTTCAGGCCCAGCACTCTATCCACTGTGCCACCTTAGCTGCACCTTGTAAAACAAAAATGTGTGATGTAAATGAAGCGCTAGAAGTCACTGTAGAACATTGGGGTGGGGGGCGGGGGTAGGGAAAGTTCAGTTCCACCTCTCAACAAGGTGGAGTAAAGTCATACCTTGTACCTTCTGGGCCATCTAGAAATCAAGACTTCCTCCTTTAGTCTCCCCATCCTTTCCTGATCCTTGTAGGTTAAAAGGAACCTCTGCTATGGGGGCATCCACCGTTAGTGGCACCACGGCTCCAAATAGGTCATTCTTCCAGGGAAATCTAAGTGAGCCTCAAATTCAAGTTTTAAGGTTCTGCTTAGAAAACTGTGACTGGAGAGTGTCCAAGGAGATATTGATTACCCTCTGCTCCTGGCTGTTCATGACTGGATGAATGAATGGGTGAGTTCATGTCTCTGCTGCTGCTGGGCTAGGTCAAACAAGTCATTTGGGTTCTGGCCAGGAAATCCCAGAATGAACTCTAGCTCCTACACCCTGAGGGTTTGGTTCTCTGACATTTCAAAGCTCACAAGGTCATAGCCACTTCCAATTGCCTTTACCTAAAAAAAAAGAAAGAACAAATAGGAAGAGAAAAAAACAAAGGCCAAATTCATAGATCATATATTGGAGGGCCTGAGGCCCTTCCCATTATATTCTTGTCTCTCTCATTTGAACAGCAGCTAGGCAGGAAGGAGATAGAACAGAGGCAGGCCCCAGGTATGGCGTTCTACTCCCTTTGAGCCGTCTTGTTCAAAGTCTGATAGTACATATATATACACCACTATGCTCAGATGCTGTCATTGATGAATAATTCTTTTAGAGAGTTTCTGAGATCTTCCCTCAAAGATACGAAAATATTCTGCAACTTCTTTCAAAAAGTTCTGGAGGCCATGTGGTAGATGTTGTGTATTGATCCTTGGATGCCTCCCATACCTCACTTTTGCAGAGATAACACATTTCTCATCTCACTCAGCTGTTCCCTCAACCAGTCCTTCCATTCTTTGAGTACTATGGAGTCTCCAAAATCATATTTCTCTGCATCGGTTTTGGAGTTGGAGAATCAGGGTGCTAGAGGCATTTTCTGCTACCACCTGCTTCTATTCTCCTGTACCCTTCTGTACTAGCCATATGAATGGTAGAAATATTCACATGCTGAATCCCCGTTTACTGGCTATAACATAATGCCAGTATTTTGAATAAGTTGGAATTGGTCCTGATCAACCAATCGATCAACAAACATTTATTAAGCAAGCACTGTACTAAGCGGTAGAGATAAAGAAAGAGACGAAAGCTAGTCTGTGACCTCAAGGAGCTCACAATCTAATGGGGGGAAATAACATGCAAACATGTCTATGTATGTATATATATATATATATATACATATACATACATTATACACATAAATATATGTATATATCAAGCTACATAC
Source organism: Trichosurus vulpecula (assembly GCF_011100635.1). Classification (NCBI taxonomy): domain Eukaryota; kingdom Metazoa; phylum Chordata; class Mammalia; order Diprotodontia; family Phalangeridae; genus Trichosurus; species Trichosurus vulpecula. The sequence goes on along the minus strand of NC_050573.1, from coordinate 242,916,762 downwards.
AGGACAAATAGGAAATAATTAACAGAGAGAAGGAACTAGAACAAGAAGGGATTGGAAAAGGCTTAGTGTAAAAGATAAGATTTTAGTTGGAACTTTCAGGACACTAAGAAAGTCAGTAGGCAGAGTTGAAAAGGGAAAGCATTCCAATCATGGGGGACAGCTAGAGAAAATGCCTGGAGCTGAGAGATGGAGTGTCTTATTCATGGCCAGGATGCCAGTGTCACTGAATCAAAGATTATGTGCTGGGGAGTAAGGCATAAGAAGACTGGTAAGGTAGAAGGAGGTTAGGTTATGAAGGGCTTTGAATGCCAGATAGAGCATTTTGCGTTTGATCCTGGAGGCTATAGGGAACCACTGGAGTTTATTGAGTAAGGGGAGGTGACATGCTTTAGTAAAATCATAGAAGATGGATTAGAGCGGAGAGAGACTTGAGGCCAGTGGACCCACCAACAGGTTATTGCAATAATCAAGGTATGAAGTGATAAGGTTTTGCACTAGAGTGGTGGCAGTGTCAGAGGAGTGAACAGGGTATATCTAAGAGATGTTGCAGAGATGAAATCAAAAGATCTTCACAACAGATTGCACATGGGGGTGGGAGACAGTGGGGAGTCAAAGACAACTCCTAGGTTGTCAGCCTGAGGGGATTGGAGGATTATGTTGCCATCTATGGTAATGAGGAAGGTCATGGTTGGGGGAAAGGATTTAGGGCAAAAGATAATGAGTTCTGCTTTAAACATATTTAGTTCAAGAGGTCTACTGGATATTCAGTTTGAGAAATCTGAAAAATAGTTGAAGATGAGAGATTGAGGTAGTATTGGTAGATTTGAGAATGGTAGTGATGGTAATTAAATTCACAGAAGCATCTGACAATATCACCAAGTGAAATAGTATAGAAGGAGAAGAGAAGAGGACCCAGGACAGAACCCTGAGGGTTATAGTTAAAGGATGTGATCTACAAGAGGATCAAGCAAAGGAGCTTGAGGAAGAGCAGTCAGATATATTGGGGGAGAATCAGGAGAAAAAGTAGAAGCACCTATATTAGTTGGCCTTTTCAAAGTCTTTAGCTATAAAGGTCAGAAGAAGTAAAAGCCAGAATATGAGTCCTGGTTCCTCCACTTACTGCTTGAGTGACTTTGGGCAAGTCACTTAGCTCTCTGGACCTCAGAATCATCAGAAAGGTAAAACGAGGGGGTTGGACTAGAGAGTCCTCTAAGGTCCATTTTAACTCTCAGTTTTTGCTCATATGATCCTATATTGAGCCTGAGATACCCCCCATAGGACCCCTCTTCTCATTTTGCATATGTATTGTTTTTCTTTAAGGTATAGCTCAAAGTTGGACCTCCTCCTTGAAGTCACCCTCTTCTGATGAAAGTCTGGATAATCAATCACTCCCTTCTTTCAGTACCCACACCAGTACTTGAACCACTTTCTTGCTCTATACTTTGGATTATTTCATTAAATGCTTTCTATCTTGAATTGTATTTGGTGGCTAAGTCTAGTAGAGTCAATGGAAGTGAGGACTCAGAGTTGTGAATTTGAATGGATGAAGGACCAGAAAATATCCATTAATCAGGAGATGGCCAAAAGAGGTAGTGGGTTTGATATTAACTTTATGCATAGATGGGACAAAATACTTTTATCTCGCCAGGTGTTTATGTCCAACAGTGGTTACGTCGAAAACTCATTTTCTCGGTGAATTTTTATTCATTTGGGCCAAATGCTACCACCCAAATCTTAGAAGTCATACAGACCTGAGGGTCTCTAAAAGTAGCTCTTTCCTGACCTCTGGTGGCATGATGTATATCTTCCAGAAAAGTCAGGCCATTTTATTTCATCAACACATCAGGCAGGAATGAATGACCTCAACAGATGGAGGTGTACTAAAGAACTTAATTATAAACTGCAGCATGAGAGCATTTTGTGTATTTTGGAAACATCAGTCTAGATGAGGCAGGATGAGTTTAAGAAATAGTCTCAGATGGAACTCAAGTTTTAAAAGCAGATGTTCAAAAAAAAAGTTGTTTTTGCATGCATCTGGGAAACAAGATATATAGGGAATGGGGCATAGAAATCTATCTTGCCCTACAAGAAAGTAAGGGAAAAGGGGATGGGGAGGAGTGGGGTGACAGAAGGGAGGGCTGACTGGGGAATGGGGCAATCAGAATATGTGCCATCTTGTAGTGGGGGGAGAAATGGGGAGAAAATTTGTAATTCAAACTCTTGTGAAAATCAATGCTGAAAACTAAAAACATTAAATAAATAATAATTTAAATAAAGAAAAAAGAATAGTCTCAGAGCTCAAATTTATTGTGCTGATGACAACTGTATAGTAAAATATTAACTAAGTTAAAAACACTGTATGAAATGTTAGCATTTTCCATAACTGTGCTGGCATTTTCTTTGAGGTACTATATTCGGGAAGGAAGGAAGCATGGAATAAGGTTCAATTCCATTTCTGGATTTTTGTTTCTTCAAGATTTTATTTCTGAGAGACTGCTTGTCAGATTTTCTCAATTCAGACATGGTTCTACTTGGCAGTGTTCATTGTTTAAGTTTAATTATTTGGTTTTTGTCCTCCACAGTTTTATTCATATCTTATGATGATTTAGATGTAACCCTGAATTCTCAAAGGTTATGCAGCCAAGCACAAACTCTGGCAGGATCTTCCATATTGGAAAGATTTTGAAGATATTCCTCTTCCTCCCCCCACCAGGACCAACTTAATTAAGAATAGAGAAGTTCATTACCCATAGGCTAGCCATTTGGTTATGAATTCTTTGGCTGTAGCAATACAGGAAACAAAGGAAAATATGGAATACTTCTCAGCCATTTGCAGCCCCCTTCAGGGTTCTGGGATGACAGAGGCAGTATGGTAGAAAAGGGGGCAGATGGTGATAAAAATGATATTTAAAACCATCTATACACATTAATTTAGTTGTTTGTACTTTAAACAACAAGTGCCTTCTACAAATGCAATGGGGCCCATGGCAGGGAGGTACAGATCCTATTACTTCCAGGCTCTATTCTCAAGCTCATGTGGTCCATCTCACTGAAAAATCCTTACTTCTATTAGCTCCTTCATGTTGCTGACAAATCACTTCAGCCTCAAACTCTTAGTTAATTTAATTAGATTTGGTAAAACCACGGTAAAATCAAGAAGGGTCAGACATATGTATCATAATAAGCAATAATCAAATCATCTTCCAGTTACAACCTATCTTTCAGGTTGGAGGTTATTTTTCACTTTGTTCGGTCTCTTAAGCTGAAAGAAAATCCTAAAGTTCATTATTTTAGGATAGATCTCAATCCTCTCTCCAAGGTAGAAGCAAAGAGCAATTTGGACCTATGCCCAAAGGGCTATAAAACTGTGCATACCCTTTGACCCAGCAATACCACTTCTGGGACTGTATCCCAAAGAGATCACATAAGTGGGAAAGGGACTCGTATGTACAAAAATAGTTATAGCGGCTCTTTTTGTGGTGGCCAAGAACTGGAAATTGAGAGGATGTCCGTTAATTGGGGAATGGCTAAACCATTTGTGGTATATGAAGGTAATGGAATACTATTGTGCTATAAGAAATGACAAGCAGGCAGACTTCGGGAAAACTTGGAAAGACTTACATGAATTGATGCTGAGTGAAGTGAGCAGAAGCAGGAGAACATTGTACGCAGTAACAGCCACAGTATGCAAGAACTGAGTTTGATAGACTTAGCCCTTCTCAGCAGTGCAAGCACCTAAAACATTTCCAAAGGACTCATGATGGAAAATGCCATCCATATCCAGAGAAAGAACTATGGAGTTTGAATGCAGAGTGAAGCAGATTCTTTTCTCTTTTGTTTTTTTTTCCTTTCTCATGGTTTCTCCCATTCATTATAATTCTTCTATTCAACATGACTAATGTGAAAATGTATTTAATAGGCATGTATGTGTAGAGCCCATATCAGATTGCAGGCTGTCTTGTGGAGGGAGGGAGGGAGAAGGAGGGAGAAAATTTAAAACTTATGGAAATGAAAGTTGAAAACTGAAAATAAATATTTAAAAAATTAAGTAGAAGCAAAACATGGGCAATTAACTCACAATAGTTTTTCTATATCAGACTAAGAAGCACTGAAGAAGCTTACATTGATTTTCTTGATCCCAGGCGAATGAATGAATGAACATTTATTAAGCATCTACTATGTGCCAGGCACTGTGCTAATTGCTAGATAAGATAGACTGCAGAGTCTTTAGCTCCATGCTGCCACAGCTTTTGGAAATTCTACACTGCAGTTGGTTGAATTAGAAGGTAGTGAATATGGCACTGGCTTTAGAGTGAGGAAGACATAGGTTCAAATACCATCTCAGACACTTATTATCTGTGTGATCTTGGGCAAGTAACTTAACCTTGCTGTGTTTCAATCAAGTCAAGTTAACAAACATTTATTGCCTACTGTGTGCCAGGCACTGGGTTCAGCTTCAATTTCCTCCTGTGTAAAATGAGGTGGATTGCCTTGATGGCTTCTGAGGTCCCTTTCAGCTCTGAATCTATGACCCTACAACTTATGCGCCTATCTCTAAATCCCCAGCTCTGCAAGGAGCACCACCTAAAATGCTCCAAAATCTGATGGCTACATGGCATCTCCTATCATGAATTTAACGAGACAAATTCGCTTGGGGGGACGGGCATGGCTCTGCTGTAGCCCAGCTTCTATTTCTTTCTCCTTTGTTTCTCCTTTAAGTCCTATGATGCTTCTATAGCTTTCACTGAATTTGAAGGTCCATCCGGTACAGGTTATGGTAATGTCGAAGCCAACAGACAACTGTCCAGTTGCTGGTAGTCCCTATGGAAACATTGTATCCTAACAGAAACATTCCCTGTATCTAATTGAGACTCTGGTCCCATGATCAATGAATGGACATGCAACTATAAGAACTGAATCTTATCAATCTCATATCAGTATTAGAAATATTCTTTCTAAACCAGAAAACTCAAGGAAGTTGCAGCTAATTGGAAGGCTAGCTCACAGGTTCTCCTTGGAGAAGCAAATAAAGGTATTAGGAGATCTGGTTTTATTGTATATCCTGGGCAATAAGAAACATTTCTGGGATATTTGGCTATCTGGTATGGCAGAACTCAAAAACCTTTGCAGAAATATCACTATGAAAATGATGGTAGCTTTACATACCAACATGTGTTATACATGAGGAGATAGAGAAATTCAAAGAAGTACTCAAACCTTCCAAATTAAATATGTATTACATATATATACATATATATATACACATCTATATATATTTAATACTCAATGATTTTGGTACAAAGATGGGAATAGGGAGGATTGTGAAAAATATATGGAAAAACATGATATGGGAGAAACGACAGAGGCTAAAGGCTGTAGACTCTATAGAAGTTTCATACGTATTTATCACAAATATTTCATATGAGAAAAGAATCAAGAGGTACTGGGCCTAGTGAGCACTAAATGGCATAATGAAAAAAAGTGAAATTGATTTTATTTTAAAAGACAGAACTTACTAGCTACTGATGTGACTGTCATTTTCAATTCATTTTCAATGTTGTCATTCAGTTCAGAGGAGTGGAGTAAATAGAACCAGGAGTAAGTGTATACAGAGGCAACCGCATTGTAAAAGAAAACGATTGTGAAAGATGTCAATGAAATGAATGACCTGCTGTATTTCCAGAAGACCTGTGATGAAGCATACTATCTATCTCCCTACAGAGAGATGATGGATTCATAGTGTAGAAAGGGACATACACTTTTGGACATGTCCACTTTGTGGATTTGTTTTGTCTAATTATTTATTTATTATAAGTTTCCTTTTCTCTCCTTTTTTAATTTGGGGGGGGGGGTTTGGAAAGGAAGGGAGGAGTTAGCAATAATGGCAAATATAGGTGCCAAAAAAGAGAGGGCCATTGAAACCTTTTTCAAAATGTAGTGAAAAGAAGACAAGGAAGTTGAGAAAGAAGCATATACAAGCTGAACAAATTTGAAAATAACACATAGAATTTATTATATACTTTTTTAAAAAGTAAGGGGAGATTTATGGTTTTGAAATTCTTTCCCTTCTAAACCCAGGCCTTGGATTATTCCCACCATCTGGTGCCTTCTCAAATACTCACTGCTGAATGAAGCTGGAGGAAAATCACAAAACCATGCTAACTGGATCCACTACAAGTTTATGTTATACATAATCTCAAATGGGTCCTTGTTATGGCAAGGAAATCCTTTTTTATATCTTCCTAATTGATTTACTATCCTACTCTCCACAGTGACTTTTCCTAACCTTTTCAACCCTCCTCATACCTCTCGTGGCTCCCCCTTCTCCCACCCTCTCATCTGAGAACCTTGCCTCATACTTCATTGAAAAAAAGTGGAGTCCATTCACCAAGAATTCCCTGTTCTCCTTTTGTTTCTCATCTCAACATTACTTGGATGCCTTTGGCCACTATCTCCTTCACCCCTTTTCACATTAAGAGGGTACCTTTCTCCTCACCAAGGCTAATTCCTCTACATGCCCAAGTGATCTCATTCCTTCCCATCTCCAGTAGACTCTACCCTCTGCCATCTTTGCTCTCACTAATCTTCAGTCTCTCCCTGTCTACTGGCTGATTCCCTACTGCCTACAAATATACCCACGTCTTCTCCATCCTCAAAAAGCCTCACTTGATCATCATTCCTGCAAACTATTGTCCTCTAGCTCTCCTCCTTTGTATGGCTACACTCCATAAGGAATTTATAATAGGTGCCTCCATTTCCTTTCCTTTCACTCTCTTAACTGTTTGTAGTCTAGCTTCTGAACTCAGCATTTTAGTGAAACTGCTTTTTCCAAAATTAACTGCTAACACTAAAGGCATTTTCTCAGTCCTCATCCTTCTTGACCTCTCTGCAGCCTCTGACACTGCTGATCACCCTCTTTTCCTTGATACTCTCTCCTCCATAGGTTTTTGTGACACTTCTTTTTCTTGGTTCACTTCCTACCTATCTGACTCCTTTGTTGAATCTTCACTCACATCATGCTTAGTAATGATGGGGGTTCCCCAAGAGGTCCTGGGCCCTCATCACTTGACCCTTTATACTATTTCACTTGGTGATCTCGTCAGCTGCTATAGTTACAATCATCACTTCTATATAGATGACTCACAGATCTACTTGTCCAGCCCTAGTCTCTCTCCTGACTTCTGGAGTCACATCTACAACTGCCTTTTAGACATTTCAAACTGGATGTCCCATGGACATCTTAAATTAAACATGTCCTAAATTGAGCTCGATAGCTTTTCCCCCAAATCCTCCCATCTTCCTAACTTACCTATTACTAATGAAGGCACTACCATTCTCCCATACACCTGGGCTTAAGAACCTAGGCATCATCCTTAACTCTTTACTCTCTCCAGCTCCTGTTCTGTCTTGTGGTCAGGACTTGTGACATCTCTCAGTATGCCTCCTTCTCTCCTTTTACAGTGCAACCACCCTAGTGCCAGCTCTCATTGCCTCGACTGGACTATTGCTATAACCTGATAGTTGGTCTCCCTGACTCGAATGAGTCTCTTCCCACTCCAGTTCACACTACTCAGTTCTCAAATTGATCTCACTAAAATGCAAGGAATGTTGCATGCCACCCTTCCTATCCAATTTCCTCCAGCGGCTTCCTATTACCAGGATCAAGTACAAAATCCTAACTTGGCTTTCAAAGTCCTTCAGAAGAGGGCACCTTCCCACCTTTCTTACAGCTTACTTCCTCACTCATACTCTTTGCTGCGTTCTGACACTGTCCTTCTCACCGTTCCTTGTACATAACACACCATCTCCTCATTCCCTGCATTTTCACCGGCTATCCCCCATGCCTTGAATTCTGTCCCTTCTCATCTCTGCTTTCTGGCTTCCCTGCTCTTCTTCAAGCCTCAGCTAAAATCCCAACTTCTTTAAGAAGCTTCTCCCAGTCCTTAAACTTAGTGCCTCCTCCAGAGATTACCCTCAGTTTGTCCTGTATCTTGTTTGCACATAGTTGTTTACATGTTGTTTTCTCCATTAGACTGTGAGCTTAGAGAGTAGCAACGTTTTTTTTTTCCTTTCTTTGCCTCCTCAGTATTTAGCATAGGGCCTAGCACAAAATGGATATTTAATGCCAGCTCTTTTAAGTTCTGCTGTGTGTATGGAAGTGTTTCTCTCTCTCTCTCTCTCTCTTTTTCTCTCTCTCTCTCTCTTTCTCTCTCTCTCTCTCAATGCAGTATTTGTAGATGCCTGAACTCTTTTACTAGATCTGAAGGCCATATTGTCTTCTGTTAGTGTCTTCTCTGTTGGTTTATCTGCTTATGTTCAAAGTCTTTGAGTTTCCTTAGGGACTGGATCTCAGAACATTTCAGGCTCCTCCCACATTGAACAATTTGTGGTTCACCTTCCTAAATCTCTGTTCCAAGTGATTTTGGAGGAACAGAATTGGCTCCAGTTGGATGATAGGTGTTTTTCTCTCAGGTGTAGATGAGTGCCATACAGCCCTTCATACATTCCTTCTGTTCCTCAGTTCTCTGGCCTAGTGGTACAGGGTGCTGTAATAGTATACCCAGGATGGCCTGCTAGCACAGGTTCTTTGATCTGCTTTTAAAGGAAAGCAACGTTAAAGGGGTCAACAGTCCTACTTTTAATTACATTCACTAGTTCAGGGGAAAGGTCAGCACCCTGAACTTCAGAGAAAATACAAGAAATTAGACCAACAGACAGGGCTGACTGCCTGATTCAAAGCAACATTGCTATACACTTTACATACAACACTGGATCGAGAGAGCCTTTATATCTGAGCAGTCAAGGGAGCTCTGAACATAGGGTGACTCAGAATTTTGACCAGGAAATCAAAAGATCCTTCTCATAAGTGAGCCCCCAAAGCAAAATACCAACTCAGAGTATATAGGCATCACAACCCTCATGACTCAGTGCCTAATTAGTTTTAGTACCAAAAGGTGTGAAAGCCTTCCTACAAGCAAGCCTTCCCCAAGCAAGCCCCTCCTTAGGCAAGGCCCTCCCCCAATGGGCTCCCCGTGAAGCCTATTGATGGGCAAGGAAGATCTTATAATCCCATTAACATTACAGGTGCTGATGTTAGAGCCTGAGCAAATTTCTGCAGTTTGGAATTTGGATCTCCGTGTCACTAGGAAGACATGGGGTATGTGTCAGGGTATGGAGTTGACTTGCCGGATTACTGCCAGTGTGGTGGGCGGTGGGGAAGGGTATGCTGAGTGAAGGTTGGTTAGGGATTTGGGAATATGGGCCTACTCTGCTGGTTAGGTAATTGAATTTTCACCTTGTTTGGTTTCTTGTTTGGGTGATTTATCTCTGGCACACAATTTCTATTTTGGAGAGGTTTGAGAGGTTATGAGAATCCAAGAAAATGTCTAGAATTCCATCTTATTGGTCAAATGACCCAGCAGTCCTATGGCACTTACATTCTAATAAGGAAGATAACACATAAAAGGAAGCTTAAAAAGGGTGGGGAAGAAGGTACTCCATACAGGGTTATGGTGGAGAAGTCCAGAGGGGTACTCCGTACTCCTAAATCTATTTGTCCTGTGACTTCTGTTCTCTCAGTCCCTCAGTATTTCTCATGCTTTCATCCTTGTTCTGGCTATATTCTTCTCTTGATCAAGTCTTGACCCTTTAGTTAACCAGTTCACTGCTAGAGGACACAGTGGATAGAGCGCTGGGCCTGTAGTCAAGAAGACCTGAGTTTAAATCTGGCCTCATATACATACTAGCTGTGTGACCTTGGGCAAGTCACTTAACCTTGTTTACCTCAGTTTCCTCATCTGTAAAATGAACTGGGGAAGAAAATTGTAAATCACTCCAATAAAATCCCAAATGCGTCACCAAGAGTTGGACATGACTGAAATGACTGAACAACGAATAACAAAAGGGGCCATAGTCACAGTCAGTCACACAGAAAGGGTCATCATAAGCCACAGGATATCACAGCCAGGCTCAGATATACCTAGGTGGGAAAATGTCTTGTTGACCAAGATGGGGAAAGTAAGGTAAGTGGATCCTACCTTCACCTTCTCAAAGTTGTTCATTCGACTTTCCTAGAGATGGAGTCTGCCATAGTAATCCTCAGACTGTAGGATCACATGGCATTTCCCTTGAATGATGGACTAGTGACCTTATGAGAGGTACCAGACAATTATACTCGAAATCAAAACTCAGAATAGCAGCAGATTAAAGTTCCAAGAGACTTTTCCTCAAACAGCAGAATTTCACTAATTATAGGTTAGGGCTAGGTTATTGTCATAAATCACCCAAACTAGCAAATGCTTGTATTGCTTATTAACTCCTAAGAGGAAAATAAAATCTCTAAATTTAAGGCCTATTTTTACTACACAGGCTTTAAGATACCAGGCACAATAATTTTCAGAAGCAATGGGCAAAGAACCTCCTAGAAAAATAATTTTTTTCTTTAATAAGGTTTTCCTCCTTGGCTTATTTTCCCAGACCTCAGCCTTATTTTAGCAGCAAGACTGATAAAATCTTGTAACCTCCAACAATTAGAAAGTCTAAGGAGCTGAAAGGGTGCGTATAACTTATATCCCCACAGAAACTCATCATTATTAATGATTTTAAAGAATAAATACTCTGTTCAATAATTAATGTAGTGTTAAAAAAAACTGGCCAACCTAACGCATAATGTGAAGGGAAGTTGACTCTCTAATAGTATTGCTCAATACTTTAGAAAAATGTTATACAATCTCACGTATTGTAAAAGATGAAACAGGAGCAGCTAAGGAGCGCAGCAAATAGAGCACTGGCCCTGGAGTCAGGAGGACCTGAGTTCAAATCTGGCCTCAGACACTTGACACTTACTAGCTGAGTGACCTTGGGCAAGTCACTTAACCCCAATTGCCTTGCCTTCCCCTCCCCCCAAAAAAGATGAAACAAAACTTCTTACAATTTGGGTGACATTAATTCAATTGATCACATTTCCACACTGCTCAGTAACAATAGGCAACAGTGATATGATGCTCACCACAGAACAGGCACTGTGGGAAGCACTTTACATATGGGAAGAGGAAAGCACTGCCCATCTCAATCTCTCTTTTAGTCCACCCACCGTCTAACGTTATTTATAAATACGGCAGATACAACAAGGACTTGGAGAATCTTTTCCACAAAGAGCAATCGTGAGAATTGTAGCTGTTAAAGCCAATGAACAAAACAAGTACATATTTCCTCGTTGTTTTGGAAAGAGTCGTCACTTGCAAAGGTTTAGTGTGTTTAGGAGTTTAACTGTTCTCTGAGGCCTTTGGGGACGTTAGAATTGGTTACAATCGCATAGTTTTTGTCAGTGATAGTCAAATAAAAGTCACTCAGCACAAATGCAAAGTTTGAGGTCCCTCCTAGTTCTTCGTTGTTCAGGGTGTTCCTAAAATCTGGACACATAGGCAAAAAAGCTTATTTTCAAGAAATGAAATGAAAGAAATTTTCAACCACATTTTATTTAATTGGAATATCAACAAATAACATCTTCAATATGATTTCCATCATTTGTGATGCAAGGGATGATTTGCTTTGCAAGATTCACGTTAACTCGATGCAATAACTCAGCAACTCCACATTGCCATCAATTTTAGCACATTCACTCTTGGAATATGAATATGAAATCGTATGATATTATTTGAAGTTGAAGATGTTATTTGTTAATATTCCAGTTAAATAAAATGCTGAAAATTTCAATCATTTCATTCCTTGAAAATGTGCATTTTTGCCCTATGTTTCCAGACTTTAGGAACACCCTGTAGAGTATCACTTTTGCAGTAAGCAATCTATCTCCCTCTTTAGTTAACCTCTTTTACAGTTAGGGAAGCACTCATCTATGTTTCACAAAGGAGTTTACTCGGCAATGATCAGGTGGACTGGCCAGAGCCTAACTATGGCACAGGAATGTCACAAATATTGGTACCTTAAAGGGTCTCTGTTACTCTTCTTATAACTCTAAGCTTTTAATTACTATCTACAGTTTTCTTTGGGCAGCTAGGTTGTGCAGTGGATAGACCACTAGGCCTTGAGTCAGGAAGACCTGAGTTCAAATCTCTCCTCAGACACTAGTTGTGTGACCCCGAGCAAGTCACTCAATCTTGTTGCCCTTGGTTTCCTCATCTGTAAAATGAGCTGAACAAAAAAATAGCAAACCATGGCAATATCTTTACTAAGAAAACCCCAAATGGGGTCACAAAGAGTCGGACATGACTAAAAAATAATAGTATATTATATAATATTTTAAACTGTTTCCTTTTTCCAATTTATAGTTTAATAGTATTGTATGAAAGCAACTTTAATTTTGGTGTTAGTATTTAACATGCAAAGAAACTTGCAAGCATTTTTTCTTTGACTGTGCAAGATCTTAGTTCCTAATTGCCTCCTCCTTTTACAAAGTTTGTGATATCTTCCAATGCTGTAGGCTATTAAATTATCATATCTAATTAAGCAGTTAGAAGTTTTAGGTTTGTCTCTCATCAAAGAGGAGTTAATTTTCTCATGATTTTACAGAAATCCTTATCATACTAATTTGATTTTTGGATTCAACTAAATCAAATATGGCTGTATGATCACTAATGTTAATAATTTAAAACCTCAATTTTCACAATGGCCATTTACTACCAGGATCTCAAATTTCAGGGCCTATTGTTATCAATTAACTTGAGCTTAAATTTTAAAAAATTAACTCACATTGAAAAGTGATGGTGAGATTACAATTGTTGACATGTAACTTTAAGCATCACATTGCTTCATATGAAAACAATTTGATGTAAATTGAACCACAGTATCGTTTGACAGTACATTTATACAAATCCTTTGACATTTAAAGAGACTGATATAGCCTTGATATAGTTTTCCCTAATGACTTTATACCAATTTTTACTAACTCTTAGATAGTAAAGCAATTATTATCCTTTATAAAATTTTCCTCATTGCCAAATGGTCAGCAATGATTTGCATTAAAAAGGTCCTTAGAGTTGTAGCATAATGAATCTGCTTTTGTTAAAACACAATTTTGACATCACATATTAGAGTTAACAGGAATTGCACTACTGGGAAAAAAAACCCCAGTGTCTGATGGAGACTAATTTTTTGAAGGGCTCACTGTGTAATTTTTTCCTCTATTTCCTTTCAAATCACTCAAAGGGCTAAGTCCACTTCTTTATTTTCTTACCCTAACTTATATAACGTTTATGTTCTTGTTAAATTCTGTCCTCAGTAAGTCTTAGCCTGACTTACTATAATCTTCACAGGAAAACATTAAATTTTACTTACTTTTCAGTTGCTTCCTGATTTTAAAACAAGCTTTTCTTTCTCTGAGAGCACTTTGGGATTCACCTTCAATCTGGGAGTTTCAATGTGGGAGCTAACATAGATAACAGGGCTTGTTTGGTGTTTTCAGGTTGGTTATTTAAAACAGTAAGTAACAGAATGGTAAATAAATTCCAATTTTACTTACTTTTATCCCTTTGGAGAGAGAAAAGTGAAGGTGATCTAAAACTTTCCTGTTCTGCCTTTTAATCAGGAGGGGAAAAAAAAATCACATTTCCATCGTGCAATAAATTTGTTGTTCCCTTCAAGTACAGTTTTCTTCTGAATTTAGAAGACTTTTATACTCTTCTAGATATATATGTATTGTTCTCTCTTAAAGCCATTCCTGATAAAAGTAGGTTACCAGAACTGCCAGTCCTTCTCCCCCATCTAATTCCTCTGTATCAGTTCTTCCTTTTGCACCTCATTTGTATAATTACTCTTTTTAGCTGTTCCTAAATGGTTTTACTTTTTAAAGTCATATCATACTCAGGTCTATCCCAATCTTTCTTATGAACTACCCAATTAGTAATGGCAATCTTAGACATACATTTTACATATATAGAAGGTAAACAGTCTGTCCTTATTGAATCCCTTGTAATCAGTCTTTGGTTATGTACCTCGTTTCTCTTGGCTCTTCTTGTGTGTCAAATCTTCTATTAATTTCAGGTTGTTTTTTTTTTTAACAAAGTCCTGAAAGTATGACAGTTGATCAAATGTCCATTTTTATTTTCATTCAGGATTATGCTTAATTTTGCTGGGTATGACAGAACCCCAGTTCTTTTGCTCTTTGATAATACAGTGTTCCGAGACCTGCAGTCTATTAGTATCTCTGCTGCTAGGTCTTGTGTGATTCTAATTGTGGCACCATCATATTTAAATTGATTTTTTTTCTTGTTGCTCTTAATATTTTATCCTTGAGCTGAGGGTTTCAGAATTTGACTATCATATTCCTACGAGTTTTCCTCATAGGATCTCTTTCAAGTGGTGATGGACAGATTTTTTCTATTTCTACTTTCCTCCTTTGTTCTAATGTTTCAGGACAATTTTCTTTAATTATTCCATGTATTATAGTATCAAGATTCTTTTTTTTGATCATAAGCTTTCAGGTAGTCTGATTATTCTTATGTTTTCTCTTCTTGATCTTTCCTCTAGATCAATTGCTTTTCTCATACTTCACTTTCTCTTCTATTTTTTCATTCTTTATATTTTAATTACTTCTTAAATATAGTTTTTAAGTGTATCTTTTCCACAGGGTAGCATCCAAAAGCTTCAGACTCAGAGACTGACAAACTGAAACTGCTTTGGGAAAGTGGACTTGAGCAGCTAGAGTTCTAATCTCAATCTAATTCTCTAACGTATTACTTTAATGTTAAATAGCAAATGTATTCCATTGTAAGTTCTGAGTTGTGAAATTATTTAAACTCAAAGAAGTTTTATTTTAATTTCTCCTATACTATTTTCCTGAGTTCTTATCTTAACACTTCTCTGACTTTACTGAATCTCTAATGAAATCTCTACAGATTTCATGGCTAATAAAACAGTTCTTAAAATTCAAAATGCAATTTTAAAAGTAGTCTCAAGTCATCCTGAAGTTCTTTTTTGTGTAGTAACCTAATCTTCCAAATTTTGTTTTTATCAAACTTTACAAAGTTTTATTCCTACTTAAACAATCTCTATGAACTAGTATCTCAAGGATTCATCAAAATGCTCATAAGAACATTCAAATCCTAATTTAAAATTTTCAGTAGAGAAAAAACATTTAAATCACAAATTTAGTCTCTAGTTATTTTTAAAAAAATCTCTTGTCTCTGTCATTTCCAATTTGGATAGTGTTGGAAATCTCTTTTCTGAAGACTTTTGAAAGTTTCACTTTTTACAAGTCTTTTCCCCTTGGCTGATCAGACCAAAGGAAAAAGCTAGGTTGAGTTATCAGGACATGGAACAAAGTACCTGGGAACACTTGATGGCACAGAAAAGCAAAAGCACACAAACACCTCCCACACTTTGATGCTGTAAATTTCTAGTTCTGTTCTAGAGGACATTCTAGAGGAATAGTAAAGTTAAACTTTCACAAGCTCTGTCTGTGTGTTCAAATTTGAATCTGATTCATAAGTACTGATTGCGGTGTTAGATATGATTCTCAATTAATACAAAATAAAGTGGGGTATCAATTTTCACTTGCACACTAAGAAGGAATCCTTTCCCTTATCGTCTTCATTATTTCACTTCCCTTTGTCTACCCTAGACTTTTATTCTGACTCGTGGCCCTTCTATTTGTATCTTCTTTCTTTAGTGTCTGTATTCCACATGGAGTTTCCTCTTCTATGACTGTTTTGCAGATCTTATTTGAGTCAGGGATTAGTCTTCTCTGCTATCTTATTAGGGTTCTTGGTATTTTTTTTTCTGGAGGCCATATCTGGAATCTCTTGGTGTCCCCTCCCCCCATGCTATTCAGTAAGTTCTGGACATCTTCTTGTGTTTCCTACATTATAGTGCTCATGGTTTTTGATGTCACTTTGAAAGCCCTGTGATTATTAAATTGCGTCTGTTCATCCTATCTTCAAAATTAATCACTTCAGCTTTTATAGAATCCATTTTTTAAAAACACTGTTGGCTTTTACTTCTTGTCAGAATTCCCTCCGCTTCAGTGTTTTCCAAATCTGTAAATCTCTCAAAAACTTTTCAAAAACTTTCTAATTGGTTAAGCTTTAAAATCCTGTATTGAGAGTTATGCTCTGTTCTGTCCTATATTAATTCCTAATTCCTTCTTTTATGGTTTTTAATAGTCCCTTTTGAAACATTCTGGAATTTCTTGTCATTGTTATACTCTCTTGGGAGTCTACAAGATTCTGCATTTCATGACATATTACTTCCCACTTTCTCTTGCAATAGTCTGTGTATTCTGGGAATTTAGAATTCACCTTTCCTTCTGTTAATTTATCTGTTTGTGCAGTGACCTTTTATTGAAATTTTTGCTCTTGAATTCATTTTCTTATTCCCTGTCACTTAATTTCTGGCTCCCCCTCCCCCAACCTTCTTTTGATGGGTACACACCCAAGACTGATCTGCAAAGCTTATCTGAGCCAACATGCATTGGGATATACAAAGTCAACATTAACCTGGGTCTCTACCCTGAGAACACTGTAAGCAAACAGTATAGGCTCCAATTGGGTTTCAGTCCCACTTCCCTCAAGCCCAGGCTAGCAAAGCATGCTGGTCCTTCCCCCAATTCCTCTCTTGACTGACTTTTCTTACAGTTGGGCTGAATCAGTGTCTATATTCTTCAAAATGTTCCAGACTGGAGAAGTGCCATGATGTTTCCAAGACCTAAGTCTAAAAGTCAGTTTGTGTCCCAGGACAGACAATGGAGGCCATTGGGAAAGGAGTGATGAATGTGCACTTTAAGGATTAGAAGTTCAGTGTTACTTCATAAGAAATTTACCTCACTGGGGTTTTGCCTTCTTTGTCTAGTTTTCAGCTGTAACTGTTCAACATCTAGTGGGTAATTCATACGATAAGAAAAAAATTAGTGGGACTGAAAAAAGTGACTAATCCATCATCTTGCCATGTTTCTCTGAATTCTTAGTGTTCATTACTTCTCACTGTAAAAGTTTTCTGTATACAGACATACGTACATACATATAATAATTCTTGGGTAACCACTTTGTTCCAAGTTCTTTCCTATACCAAAGTACTACTATGGATATTTTGACATATGTATGCTTGATTCTATTTTTACTTAGGGTTATGTGTCCAGTAGTTGAGATTACTGGGTCAAGTGGTAAGGCATTTTTTCGCATAATTCCAAATTGAAATGGAAATGGTTGGACTTTGTAGCTCTAACAGTGTTTTATTAGAATGCCTATTTTCTCACAGGCCCTTCAATACTGAGTGCCTCCATTTTTCATCATCTGACAATTTGCAGGGTATGAGGTGAAACTTCAGTTATTTTATTGGTGTGTAACATAGCCCCTTTTGTCAGGGAAGAGAGGCTAAGTTGCTAACATCCTGAGGATTGTATTTCTTCCTAGGGTACGACTAGAACAGGAAAGCAGTTTTGTTGCTAGGGCGAGTTTAAAATTTCTCAAGGATGAGTTAGAGACTTTCACTCTAAGAGGAAAGTACTTGTGCCTATTCCACCTCCTTCCCCCATACTCCCACCCAGACCAATTTTGTAACAGTGTCTTGATAGTTACCCTCCTCAAACCTATATTCTCAGGGAGACTGGAGAGGTGAAAGCTTACAACAGCTAGATAAATTTAAAAAATTTCTTGTCTGTTCCCTCAGGTGACTAGTGAAATCAAAGAGAAAAAACAAGTTACACTGTGAGGAATATGGAGCCTTAACAGGTCACATCCCTTCCCCTGCCTTACTTCAGCTGAGCGGGACTGACACCTACTATTTTATCTTTTCAATTAACACGCATTTTGTTTTTCTCACTCCAATACCCTCTCCTCTCATTTGAGCAAAAATAATTGTTTTTAAAAAGGGGAAATTTTCGTAAGAAATATGCACAAAGTAATTTCCTTCACTGGCTGTGTCCAAAATGTCTCATTGCACATTGAGTCCATCATTTCCTTGTCATGCTTCACTTTCTGGTCCTCTAGAAGTAGAGTTGGTCATTACATTGATAAATATTCTCAAGTCTTTCAAAATTGTTTTTCTTTATATTGCTGCTATTTAAATTGTTTTCTTGGTTCTGCACACTTTGCACTGCATCAGTTCATACAAATCTTCCCAGATTTTCCTGATATTATCCATTTCCTCATTTCTTATGATGGCAATTATATCTTATTTTTTAAAAATGTAACTATTCTTCCAATTAAAATCTATTTTTATGTTGTTTTGTTACATGAGTCTTTCCCCTCACACTTTGATCTCTTTGTGATACAGAAGTAGTATGAGTATCACTGGGGCAAAAGGTATATACATAGTCTAGTGACTTTTGGGTGATAGTTCCAAATCTAGGACCTATTTCTAAGCATGTTCTTTTATTCTATTAAAGACTCCATCTGACTGATCTAATCTTATTTCTCATAATAAGCTGCAGTTACTGCTCCCTTCCATACCCCATCCCAAAATCTTAAAAAACCATAAGTCAGTTATAAACTGGATACCAGTTGTAGCTTGGCTTGTGCATAAGTCTGATAGGAAAGAAGGAAGAAAATATATATTTATTAAGCACTTACTATGTGCCAGGCACTGTGTGTAATTCTAAATTGAAACTGAAAATAGGCATGCATGCGGAAAACTTGAAACAAAACCTTTAAGAAGACTATTTTGGAAAACAGCAAATTGATAACATAAATTTATCACAATTTTTTTTATTATATTTAGATATTACAAAAAACAAAGGATAAAATCCACCCCTTTAAGTTACACAGTGCAAAATGGAAGCACCTCATTGTTTCAAAGGTGCAAAAATCAAGAAAAAAATGCGTAAGCACAATAAATGTACTCAAAATTATTTTAAATAATATTTCCTGATATATTGTATTTAAATGATATATAAATCAGGTTATATAAGATTTGAGAGGGCAAGAAATCAGTTTTTATTCCAACTTTAACTATAAATAAACAAGGAATTTTGTTCTGGCACCTTTTGCAATTTCCTCAATATCTATGTCTTCTGTTCTTTGCTTTTTGGAGAAAACATTGCATTGTAAGGTTGCCGCCTTTTGGGACGTGGACAAGGATCAAGATCTTCCTTAATGTACCCTTAGAAAAAAGAGAACAACAACAAAAAAATTAGGACTTTCAAAAAATAATTCATTGTTAAGAAAGGTACATGCTACTAAAATCTTATGTTATTGGCATTTTATGTTTCCTTTAGCAATTTAGTTCATCAACATTTCTTTTAACACTGACATTCTGAAGTATATTGTATTGTGCCTAATCTTGATGTAGAGGTGGTGGCCTTGGTTTTCTAAAGCTCCACTTACAAAAAAGAACCTCTGGTAGGTCTTGAACCAAGGTGGAAAGGCTTTGAAAATGGGCCTGGTGACAATATATGTCTGTTATCTGAGAACCAGCTTAAGTTCAAAGAAGCATGTCACCAGGCTGACTGAGTTATGCATTTTTTCAGCCAAAGAAACTCTTGAAAACATGTACCAAGTCTTAGATGTCTGAAGTATTCTGAAGTATGAAATACTTAAAGCTATTTGAATTTGCCTATGAACAATGAACAAGAAGAAAAAAGAGCCAGCCAACAACTAAACAAAAAAACAATGAAATACCTAGACTAGCAGTGAGGAACCTCTGGTTCACGGGCTAGGCCAGATTCTTGGTCTGACTTTATTATCACAGAGTCAAAGAATCAGAATTTGAACAGACTCGAGAGGTCATGTAGTCTAAGTAATTAATTGAACATGAATCCTCTCTACACTATCCATTAGGCTTCTGTCTGAAAACCACCAGTGATGGGAATCCCAACACTCTTCTCTGAGGATGCTCATTTTAATAAGAAATTTTTCATTACAATAGCCTCTCTACAAGTCACCTGATGGTTCTATCTTGTTTACTCAAGGCACAAGCAAAATAACTTTAATCCTTCTTCTACATGTAAACTCCTTGAGAGTAGGGATTGTTTCATTCTTTGTACTTGTATCCCCAGTATGTTGGTCTGTAGCAAACACTGATTAATAATGGTCCTTCAAACATATGGAAACTACTTCCCAGTTTTCATACTGTGATTTCACCAATGTAAGGATATCCTTCTCTCTATTGTTATTCAGTTGTGTCCCACTCCTTGGAAAAGATAGCCAGGATCTCACTTTACAAACTCAAACAAAGAAATCATTCCATTAAAGTGATGATGGGATTGAGAAGACTTTTAAGATCTTAAGTCTGTTAACCAGTCTATTGAGCCAAGTTGACAATAAAAATTACCTTTGCACAGTTTTATCTTACTGCTTTGTGGATAAAGCTCTTGTAAGCTGAGCTATACATAGAGAGAATTACAAGAGCCATCAATGTTCATCTATCCCAATCCCTTTATTTTACAGATGAGAAAACTGAAGCCCGCAGAAGTTAAGTGATTTATCAAAGGGTACATAAGTACCAAGTGGTAGGCCTAAGATTTGAATCAAAGATTTCAAATTCTATATTCACTTGTTTATGGAAAAAGTAAACTTTCTGTGCACAAAAACTTAAAAAAAATTTCTCCATAAATGTGATTAGAGACTAGGATACATATTTAAATAAATTTATTCAAAACATTTTATGCTGTTGTCCATAATGAAATCACACTGAAGTTTATAGAATACCAATGCAGAAGGCCTTTTACCTCAGCAATTTGGAACAAAATTCCTGTTAGGTTTCAAAATCACTGCAGATTATGTTGGAAAAGTTGCACTTGATTTGAATTTTAGCTAACTACACTAAAGACACAAAACTATATTAACTCCCAGATACTCTCTTCCTTCATTAATATCCTATTTCAACGCCTTACTGTTGCAGGAGGGGACTCTTTTTTTCGAAGACTGTACTAGTAGACAAAAGGTTGACAATCCTGGTGAAGCTGAAAAAGGCTTCCAGAACGGGCCTAGAGATAACCATGTTCAGAAGAACAACCTAGCTAAGTTGAGAGATTTTTCTGAAAGATTTTTTTTTGGCCACTGAAACTTCTGGATTTTAGTAGAGGACATTTGAGTACAATAGTGCACCAAACCTGGAGTCAGAAGTCTCATCTTACTGAGTTCAAAAGCAGCTTCAGACACTAAAAAGCTGTGTGACCCTGGGCACAGGGTCTTTGCTTCAGTTTTCTCCTCTGTAAAATGAGCTGGAGAAGGAAATGGCAAACCACTCCAGTATCTCTGCCAAGAAAACCCCAAATGGGGTCACAAAGAGCAGGACACAACTGAGCAACAAGGGACAGAAGGATATGTCTACAATGGTGAAATCACAGATTTTTGAAGCATGGAAGGCAAGTGATCATGATATGTTCTCACCTCTGTCCACACAAGTCTGAGTTGAAGGAAACCCAACTTCCCAGAAATTTTCAGGTGTGTTAGGAGGAATGTAGCGAAAACGGTGTCTTGAACAGGAGGCTAGTTTCTTTTCTCTTTCTTCTTCTGGAATATCTGCATAATACTAATAGTAAAGATTAGCTAGTTTTATCCCCACCCCTGAAGTAAGCATTACAGTGTCAAAGACAAATATGGTACCTGTAAGGTACGTAAACAGAATGTTCGAAGTGATTCCTTGGTATAGGAAATGAACATTAGTACAACACTCTTAGTGTTTCGTGTTCTCTGATATTATTTTTAAAATTGTTCAGTTTTAGGGTTGAATGTATGCAATTACTTCCCCAAAAGCTACATAGCTTTCAATGACAAATGAACTCTTATTTTTGAGAAACTGCAATGATAACAAACTTCTCATATATCTGTATATATGAAAACCATATGTAAAATACTAAAAATTCATATGAAAAGATCTTCATTATTTTGGTAGCTTGAAGAATACATATGACCAAAAAATTTATAGTGCGAAAGGGCCTTAGAAATCATTTAGTTCAGGCCTCTCATTTTGCAAACGTAAAAATCAGAGGCAGGACTAGAAAACAAGACTCCTTTCAGGATGATACTCTTTTTACAATCACAAGGAGCTTATGGCATGTATATATTTTTTGCATTTGCATAGATGAGATTTTAATACATAACAACTTTACTCAATGTTCAGAAGAAAAAAAATTATGGGACAGCAACTAAAAGGAAAAATCAAATGGAATGAGAGAAAAACAATACCACTGTATAGAAAGTGTGATGCTAAAGTTTGCCAGAAAGTTACCTAGTCAATTCTATAAATTTTAAGTACTTGAGAAGGTGAGGAAGAGTAGCTCAAAAATATTCTTTAGGATTAAGATGAAATGCAGACTATCCTAACAAAAGATGTTCTCAAATCATGTATAAATGACTCTCATATAGATTTTGTATGAATGGGAGAGAAGGCATATAATGTTGCTAATTTTTTAATGTGTCTTGGCAACTTTCTTTTTTTGGGCATTAAAAATGTCCAAGATTTTTTTCTATGCTTTTGGTATCTTTTTCTCCTTCATTGCCTAGCACATAGTAGGAACTTAATAAATGCTTATTGTATTGAATTTTCCTATAATAAGATGACACCCTCCTTTAAGTTTTGCAAAATATATTACTTAGACTCTCTAACTGGATCACCACAGTATGAACAGGTGTTGTTATCCCCAATTTTAAAATGAGGATATTGAGGTTTAAAGTGACAAAAAGAAGTGCCTGTGATCATACAACTAGATAGTTCTCTCCTGGCTCTGATTCTAGAAGTCTTCTGACCACAGGCCACTGTTCTTCAGTGTGACAGGATAAACAAATGTGTTACTAACTTGATGAAAGTAATGATTCTTAAGATAAAATTCCCTGTCAAGACTCAGTAAGCTTTAAATATACATTTCAGAAAGAGCTGGGTTTAAATCCTGCCTCAGATACTTACTAGCTAAGTGTCCCTGGATAAATTACTTAAAACTCTCTGGGCCTTGGTTTCCTCAACTGTAAAATGAGGACTTTTTCAATTGGGGAGAAGGTTGGAGGAAGAGAAAAGAAATACTTTTTAATTGTAAAATAATTTATATTTTCAAACTCCGTTAAAAACTGAGGGAGTGAAATTTATTTCTGAGGTCCCTTTTAGCTCTAAGGGAAAAAAGATGATAAAGAGAAAGCCATTCATCATCCAAAATAGTAAGGAGCCGCTGAAGTACCAAGTTAAGACAAAACACAGGTTAAAATAATTATATTTGAAATAAAATGGGCATACATTTCTTATTTTTACTTTCCAGATTCACTAGAGGTGAGGCTTAGAAACTGGGTTTCCATGCAGTTGTCACTGCAGCATACTGTCTCAAGTACTTTATTTTTCCTTTCTTCAGTATTTAGTTGCTTCCACAATTCTTAAACCAGGCTAGAATTTTTCCTGGCATAAATATGACTAGGATAAGGTTTTTTTTTTGGGGGGCAAACAGTGGAGACGAACAAAAGTATTAAAAAAAAAAACAACAGAGCAGTGACCAGAAATTTCAGAGGAATACTTACAATTTCACATTCTTTACATGTGTGTCCAAGCAATTTTCTCCTCTCTTCTTTTTTCCGTACCACCTCAATGTGAGGGAAATTTTGCAATGTGGTCTTTCTGAAAGAAAAAACCAGACAGGACTCATGACAAACTCCTTAGTTCATGGTGAGTAATACCCCACAGACTTTAGTTTGGGAAAGCATCAAAATAAATAATAATGGGCATTTTTATAGCACTTTGCTATATGTTTGCAAAACATTTTACATATATTATCTTATTTGTTCAGACAACCGTTGACAAATGAGAATAACAAAATAAGACAATCCTAGCAAAATCCAGATACTCTTTTTATTTGCTCATTTTGCTTGAAGGGAATAATTCATTTCTCCTTCCAGGTATTATAGTACTATAGTGAAAAAGGACAATACTGATGCTGTCCTTTCCTATTTATCCCTCTGAGTGAAGGCAATAATTGGGCTATAAGGTGAAAAATCATTCACTATTAAAAAAGGAATAAAAAAACCCTGGGATTGGAGTTCTATTATGGCCAAAGAAGAGAATGTTGTGCCTAAAGCAATGTATCCGTACAAAATATACAAATTTAAGGCTTATCTGTATGCCTTTTTTTGCTGAAGGAAATACTTCCTTCTTCTAAATTCTTTAAAGTAACATAATTCAAATATCAAAAAAGACTTATCTTATATCCTCTCCTGCAAAAGATGTTCCCCTTTGGGGAGTACTACTAAAGGATAAAAGCCACTGAAGTGTACACAAAGCAAGAAATGGAGTACTTTGGAGGAATAAAAGCAATCCATAAACACAAAAGCATGCATAACTGGTACAACTATATTCTGCTTAAAGAAACCAATATATGTGAAAATCAAAAAATGAATGACAGAGTAGCTTTACATTACAAAAGAATTATTTGTTTTAAGAAGTGAATTCCCTAGTGTGTAAATTAATTCAATGCGAAGTTCTACATGGAAGTTATATGGGATTTCATGCCATCTTGGGGAGGGAGGGAGGGAAGAAAATCTGGAACTCAAAACTATGTAGAACCGTGTGTTGCAAACTAAAAAGAAAAAGAAAAAAAGAAAAAAAATATTGAACATCTTAAAAAAAAAAGGAAGTGAATTCCCAATTGCATTAAAAACATCATTTGGTTTACAGAGTCAATTTTCACATAAGTCAAATATGTTATCTATTTCACAGAAATAAGGTACTAAAATCTAATTCCACAATTAGGCTAATATGTATGTATGTATGTGTGTGTGTGTGTGTATACATATATGTATATCTATCTATCTATCTATATATGAAGCAAGAATTTACTCTCAAAATTATTTTCTAATTGTTCTATTTTCATCATAGGACCTTCCTGCATTTTTTTTCCCATGTCCCAAATCCCTGATACTCGAAACAGTTTAAGAATGAAGAATGGAGATCAAGGAATACAGCTATCACAGATACACCTTAGTACACACATTGCTAGAATTAGGAAGATCTGTGTTCAAATCCTGTTTCTGACCCTAGTAGTTGTGACTACAGGCAAGTTCCCTGACCTTTGGGTCTTAGTCCATTTATCTATAAAATAAGGATAACAATGCCTGTAGTACCTGCCTCAAAGGGTTGTTGTACAGTCCAAAAACATGTAAAACTCTTTGCAAACTCTAAGAACTATACTGCCAGCTATTCTTACTCTTTATTTCTTTCAAGGAACACAAAATGATGCCTCACAGAAGTAACCCTGGGCTCTATTGGAAGGTTATTTGAAAGATATCCTTAATCAGGGAAGTGAAAAACTTTAACCCTACTAGGTTTTCATCCCCTTCTACCCTGCAACTGTGGTTTGCTGGCATATTCAGGTACAGAGGTAGTAGCAACACATGCCTCCCTCTGCCCCACCCCGGCACCTGGATTCCACAGCAGGGATAACCCTTTTAAGTCCCTGAAATTACAGAACACAGTTGGCTAAAATTCTTTGCTTACTGAACAATTCGCCAATAATATATATGCCAAAGTTGTTTTTAGTAGCACACACACTTTTTATGTTTTAAAGATGCTTATTTCCATTTTAATGATGTATATCAGTTTTTTTTTCCTCTCAAGAGAAATAGTATATGAACTGAATGAAAGTATGATTCAATATATAGATTATATGAACTGTGCAGACTAAGAACTAATAGAATTTTAAATTTTTACCAAAAGGTAAAATAGAGATATCAGAGCACACAATCTGGTTACTAAAGGTTAAAAAGTGAAATTTAAAATCCAGAAAGACTGTATCACTGGAGAAAATACCAGACAAATTTTCATACAATTTGATAATCTTACAAATAGCAGTATTTCAAGTCTGAAATACAATCGAATAAAAGATGCCTGGTACCATAATGAAATGGAGAACCACTGCCAGTGCCAAAAGTAATAAACCTTCTCTCCTATAAAGTTGTTTCCTTTTCTCTGCTTGACTTTCTTTCTTCATAATGCTGCCATGAAATGACTAGGATATTTTCTGATAACATCCCTCTTCTTCTTTTATAAATAATGACTTTTAGCAGTTCAAGATAACCTTCTTCCTAATAGAGATAGTTTTGCAATTCTTACAATTACCCTCTGACATAACTCATGTCCATTAAAATGAATTACCTTTCGTCATCTTTAAAATAAGGCTCCACAAATGCTTTTTGTTTGACTTTATCAGGTGTATCTTCATGACCTGCAAACAGAACACACCCATGCATATGACACTGATGGTGGAAATTAGAAGAAATTAATCAAATTCATATCTGTAGAGCTAGATGGCCGATAATGCTACTGAGTCCAATCTCTTCATTTTACAGATAAGACTCAGAGATGTTAAGTGACTTTCCCCAGCTCATAAAGATACTTAAATGGCAGAGCCAGGATTTGAACCCAGGCCTTTACTTCCCATCTGTCCATTTGAATGGGTGGCATAGACTCATGCAAAGTACAAATGGATTCAAATTCCTATGGCTTGGTTCCTTTTTCATCTGCAAAACAGGACTATTATTACCCTATCTCAGTACTCTCATGAGGCTAAAATCAGAAAGTACATGTGAAAGGTTTAAAACCTTAACAAAAATTCTGTAAATTTAAATCATCATCATTTCCTAGTATCACCTATTTGGAAGCAGAAGAAACACACTCTTTTATCTCCTACTCTTGAATCCATTAGTTTTCATAACTGGCATTTAAGATATGTTAGAACTGACATATTCCTCTTAAAAGGGGAAAAAAATTAATACTTTCATCAGGCACATAGAAAAAATTAGTTGACAGAATAAAGATCAAAGTTCATGGACCCTGAATTGAAAGCTTACTATTAAAGCATACCCCTTCCTTAAAAGGTCTATCTCTCCATCATTATCACTAACAAAGTCACTGAGCCTCTCTAATGTTTAAGACATTACATCAGGCATGGGAAATCAAAGAACTCTAATATAAGGCCTTTACTCTCAAAGAATCTGATCTAATTAGGTAGATAAGACATATAAATTTAAACAGTAAAAATATTAATGATACGATAGATAATGAAGGACTTCATATTAAATTATCTTTAGTGTCCTTTCTAATGGCAAAATTCCATGATTCTAAGTAAAGAATACAGCTGGTAAATGAAATGGAAATTCCGAAGAGCTATCACTATGGACTGAAGAAGCTGAGGAAGGTTTCATAGAGGGTAATAACCAAGATGGGCCTTGAAAAACAGAAAGCTAGAGAGAAGGGGAAAAGGCAGGCAAGGTAGAAGAGACAGGGAAGCAGATTACATGATGCAGAGACTGGAGTGAGGAGGGAAAATGAAGATATCTAGAGGCAAGAATTCATATGTAAGGGAAAAGTGGGAGATAAGGGGCATAGGAACTAGAAGGTAGAAGGCTTTGAATGCCAGTCTAAGGAGTATGATCTTCATTCTTTAGGCAGAGAGCTACTGAAGATTTTTGAGCTATATGACTTTTCTGGTAACAGAGCATAAAACAGAATGGAGCAGAGGCTAGAGGTGAAGAAACTTAATTTTAGGCACAAGCTGACAGGAGTTTAAACCATGCTAGCATAGTTATCTCTAATAGAAACAGGGATTGCAAGGAAAGACTGGATAGGAGAAATGTGGTGAAGCAGGATGTGTAAGTGGAAATGTTCAGTAGGCACATCTAGAGCTCACAGAAGTCAAGTTTAGTGATTATAGCCGCTTTAAGAATAAACTGAACATAAAGAAGAGCAGAGAGATAAGGACTGAACTTTGGTGTAACACACATTGAGGGGTGATGTACACAAAGCAAGGGAAGGAAACAGGGCGGCCAGAGAGGTACAACTGAAATCATCACGTATAATATACTGCAGCTGAAAGGGACCTTGGAGATAATGAAATGCACTCTCCTTACGTTGTAGAGAGTGCACCTGGAGGCGGGTGAGGTGACTTGCCTAAGGCTGCCATATTAATAAGTGGCAGGGACAGTAATACTCAAACTCATGTGTTCTGACCATTCCACCTTGACTACTTCAGAAATATGTCAGGAGTAGACTATCAAAAAAGTCAAGGAAGAAAAAGTTACAGTGTTAAAAACCACGCAGAGAAAAGGTCACTGGTGACCTTGAAGAAGATAGTTCTGTCAGGGTAATATGGGTAGAAGTCAGACTGCAGGGCCCTCACCCCAACCCCCACTCTACCAAAGAGATAATAAAGAAATGACAGCACTTGGCATAGATCACACTTTAGAAGTACGGTATAGTAAAAGGAAAAGACAAAAAAACCAAACCCTTTTTCGTTGTTAGTAGTACCTGTTATCACTGACATAGAAAGGTTTGTAAACACACACACACACACACACACACACACACACACACACACACACGAGAAGTAACAAAAGCTTTCAAAAATTTTTCTTTCAAAAAAGGTTTAAATAAACACCATTTCAGTGGGTCATAGGAAAAATGTTTAAACCAAGAGCTAAGACACTGGCAACAACCTGAAAGGAAAAGTGAGAAGCCAAAAGAAGCTTCATAGGTATTACGAATGGGAAATTTATAAGGTTTAACTAAAATCTACCAGATGCCTATACTGTTATTATAGAGAACCATATATCTTATTTTCCCCCCCTACTTCATAGTAATTTATTTTTTCCAATTACAGGTAAAGATAGTTCACTTTTACAAGATTCTGAATGAGTTCTAAATTTTTTTCCTCTCTTACTCCCTCCCCCCTCCTCAAGATGGCATAGCAATCTGATATAGAGAGCCATATTTTTTTTGTTTGTTTGTTTTTTGGCAGGGCAATTGGAGTTAAGTGACTTGCCCAAGGTCACACAGCTAGTACATGTGTCAAGTGTCTGAGGCCGCATTTGAACTCAGGTCCTCCTGACTCCAGGGCTGGTGCTCTACTCACTGCGCCACCTAGCTGCCCCCTAGAGAGCCATATATTTTAAATGATGAGGTAAATGGTCGTAAGTACTAATAAATATTTGAAGAACTTGCTTGAAATATTAACATTTTTTATTTCTCTAGCTTTGCAACAATCTATAAATATATTTTTCTGTGAATGCAAAAGTCAGACAACTTCTGTATTCCACATCTTTGGGCAAATGTTCAAACTTTGGTTTTATATACGGTGTTCCTTTTTCTATCTACATAAAACCCAAATGGCCATTTGTGCCCATGACATGCACACAAAAACGTCTATGGTAGGCATTTTCAATACAAATGTGAAGCGTGAGACATTACTATTTGGGGCTCAGAGCTTTGATCTCTATTCCCTCTGCTTGACAAGTTTAAAGAGAATAAAGCTGTTTTTACTAGCAGCTCAAGTTAGAAACTCTGAATGACTTTTCCTATTAAAAAAGTTACAAATAATGGTCAGGTTATTTCATGCTACCATGAAAAGACTTGTGAGGGACAGCATGGAACAGCAGATAGAGCCAGCCTTGAAGAAAGGCTGACCCGGCTCCAAGCTTTGCCTCTGCCACATGTGCTGGCTCTGACTCTGGACAAGCCATTTTGCTTCTCAATGCTCTGGGCCAGAGGTAGCAAACACATGATTTATGCCTGGTAGCCCAAACCAGCGGAAAATGTAATTGGGAAATATTTAACAAAATAAGTAAAACACAATAAAGCACAGGTAATATTAATGTGTAGTTTTTCTATGTTAATATGGGGTCCCCAGGAATCCTTCTGTATGCTCTCACTTCTATGGCTCTCACTTCTTATTGCATTTGACACAAGGGCAGGTGATTCTCTAAGACATAAGTGTCAGGGGTATGGATCTGGAGTGGTGCAGAGAATTTCTTACTCTGGGAGTTCCCTCTACCAATGAAATCATCAGGCCAGTCCTAATCCCTGTGAAGAGTTCCAAACTTATTAGACAGGTGAACTTGGAAGTCATCTCACCAATCTCTGGGATTCATTCATCAGTTAAATGAGAATAACACTTGAACTGCCTGCCTTAGAGTGTCACAGTGTTGCTTTAAGGAGAACATTTATAGATGATCAAGTCTGTAAAGCCTACGGACTTCTTATTTTCATTTTTTTGGACTACAGAAATATGAACTATGTAAGCTTTTGTGGGATGATCTAAAAATTGCTCTGTATTTTTATGGGAAAACATGTTCTGAGTTCCAAACAAATGATTTAAAAATGAACTTCTGAAATGCAGCCTACTGCATGTAAATTAGATGCCACCTGCTGATTCATCAGCTTCTTTTAGAAAATTAAATTTTAAGATGTCTTTAATTCTGTCTCCCCTTCTTATTCTCTCCCTTTCCCCTTTAATTAGGCATGAATCTTCAAAATATATTACTGGGGCTTAAGTATGTTCTCAATTATTCAGAAAATTTATGTTAAGTGAGGTCTGAGTCTTATCCTACCATGGGTGCCTTCTTGCTCACAAAAGCAAGATACTTGCCTGTATCTTAGTGATTATGCTTGCCTGATTTTGGAGAGAAATTCTTTTACAAAAGAAACCAGTAATTAACTCTGACTTGTGAAAGAACCTTTTCTTTAAAAAAGATGATCCTGTTAGTACCCACACTACTTTCTGATTGTTCTTGGCAGAATAGCTTAACAAAGGTCTTGTCTGAATAGCTGTAAATGATTCCGCTTGGTTTGATCCCATATTAGATTGTAGTTCTACTGCCTTAGAAAATTCCAATTCAGACTATAATTTCATTTAAGTATAATAGTCCTCCTTTAACATTTATCCCACCTATGTAAATGTCACCTGAAAAAGATTCTAAGCCTACCTGCACCCTTAACTACTTTAAGTAATAAGGGTATCTGAAATGGGAGAAGACAGGTCTAAATTACTTATCTTTTTTTCTAAATTTTTTCCCATTCCCCTTCCTACTCTATAACTGTTAATTTAGTTTCAACATGAAATTTTAATTAATTTATTTTAAAAATCAATTCAAATGAGAGAAGTGAAAACAACTAAATGAACCACTGTACAAGCCTCTTTTAATTAGAATGATCATTTAATTAGCACATTAACTTCCAGCAGGTCTAGTCCTGATTAAGAAGGTTGCACTACAATTTTCATGAACAACTGATTAAAAGACAAACTACACTTTAAAGGACGAACACACTTACTGTTTTGCTTCTTTGCAGCAACTGATAATTCTTCTTCATCTTCTACTTGGAGATTTTCTTCTGGCTCACATAGTGGAGAACTATCTGCCAAATAGGATTCATATTCTTCACGTGTTGTCTGGTCAAACAGTTCAGATAGGCTGTCATTCACTTTTCTTTCTTGTTCTATGGAAAAAATAAGTTGTTTTTGGGCAATGAACAATTCATACATACATAAGTATAAGGGTCAAGGAACACTAACTCTGAATGCCATGGAGTTACATCAGATTTACAAAAGAACCTGAAGTTTTACAATGTGGCTACAAAATGTCTCAGCTATATTAAAAATAACTTCATTTTAAAAATAGGGACAATTATAAAATTTTGATAGTTTTTTTCCTCTAAATTACTAGCAATGTGGTTGGTTAGTGTGAGTAGGCTGTAACATATAACAACTGAAGAAATGAAGAAGAGGAATAAAAGGAGTAATCTAGGAACTAAGAGGCTGGCTGTGTGTCAAGGGCAAGAGATGACAGGAGGAGAGCCTAAGTATTCCATTGGTACTCTGGTGATGTCATATGAAAGAAAGGATTCCAGCCTGTTAGGTGGAACCTCTATGGCAAACTAATGGAAGGTCATGGTAAAAAGTCAAATAGGATGGGCAGACCCAGATGCATAACACTCAGCATTGCTGGAGGGCACTTCCAGATGAAGGAGATCAAAGATCCATTCAAGATTTTTTTTTTAAATGTAAAACATTTCCATATTAGTCATTTTGTATACAGCTTGAATAAAAGAAAAAAATGAAAGAAAGTAAAAAATAAGACGCTTCAGGCTCTATTCAATCAATATCAGTTCTTCCTTTGGAGGCGGATAGTATGCTTCATCATTAGTCCTTTGGGAACGTATTGATGAGAACAGGTAGGTCATTTACAATTCTTCAACAGATAATGTTGCTGTTACTGTGTACAATGTTCTCCTAGTTCTGTTCATTTCACTATGTATCAGTTCATGTAAGTCTTTTCCAGGTTTTTCTGAAATTACCCTGCTTGTCATTTCTTATAGCACAATAATATTCCATTACAATCATTTACCACAGCTTGTTTAGTCATTCCCCAGTTGATGAACATCTCTCAGATTTCCAATTCTTAGCCACCACGAAAAGAACTACTATAAATATTTTTGTACAAATAAGTCCTTCTCCCTTTTCTTGGATGTCTTTGGGATATAGACCTAGCAATGTTATTGCTGGATCAAAGGGTATACACAGTTGTACAGCCCTTTGGGCACAGTTCCAAATTACTCTCTAGAATGGCTGATCAATTCACGACTCCACCAACAACATATTAGTATACCAGTTTTCCCAAAACCCCTCCAAAATCCAGCATTTTCCTTTTTTGTTGTATTAGCCAATCTGATAGGTGTGAGGTGGTACCTCAGAGTAGTTTTAATTTGCATTTCTCTAATCAATAGTGATTTAAAACATTTTCATGTAACTATAGCTTTGATTTCTTCATCTGAAAACTGCCTGTTCATACCCTTTGACCATTTATCAAATGGGCAATGACTTGTATTTTTATAAATCTGACTCTGGTCTCTATATATTTGAGAAATGAGTCCTTTATCAGAGATAACTGTTGCAAACCACCCCCCGCTCTGTGCCCCCCCATTTTCTGCTTTCCTTATCATTTTGGTTGCATTGGTTTTGTTTGTGCAAAAGCTTTTAAATTTTATATAATCAAAATATCTATTTTACATTTTGTAATGCTCTATCTTCTTTGGTCTCATAATCTTTCCTTATCCATAAATCTGAAAGATAAACCACTCCATACTATGTTAATCTGCTTATGGTGTCATCCTTTATGTGTAAATGATGTACCCCTTCTAACCTTATCTTAGTATACAGTCTGAGATGTTGACCTACACCTACTTCCTGCTACATTGTTTTCTAGTTTTCCCTGTAGTTCTTATCAAATAATGGATTTTTGTTCCAAAAGCTTGAATCTTTGAGTTTATCATATACTAGGTTACTATGGTCCTTTACTATAATGTAATTTGTACCTAATCTATTCCACTGATCTACCATTCTATTTCTTAGCCAGTACCAGACTGTTTTGATAACTACTGCTTTATAATGCAGTCTGAGATCTGGTAATGGCAAGATCACATTCTTTCATATTTTTTTTTCATTCCTTTTATAACTTTGAGGTTTCTTCCCAAATGAATGCTATTATTTTTCCTAGCTCTATAATTTTTTGATAGTTTGGTATGGGAATGAATAAATAGATTAATTTAGGTATAACTGTCATTTTTATTATATTGGCTCAGTCTATTGACATTTTTCCAGTTGTTTAGATCTGACTTTATTTGTGTGAAAAGTATTTTATAGCTGTGTTCGTATAGTTCCTGGGTTTATCTTGGCAGGTAGACTCCTAAATATTTTATATTATCTACAGTTATTTTAAATGGAATTTCTCTTTCTATCTCTTGCTGCTGAGCTTTGCTGGTAATATATAGAAATGCTGAAGATTTATGTGGGTTTATTTTATATCCTGCAACTTTTGCTACAGTTAATTATTTCCAGTAGCTTGTTTCAGTTGATTCTCTAAGTATACCATCATATCATCTCCAAAGACAGTTTTGGTTATTCACTGACTATTCTAATTCTTTTAATTTCTTTTTCTTCTCATTGCTATAGCTAACATTTCTAGTACAATATTAAATAAGAGAAGTGATAATGGGCATCCACGCTTCACCCCTGATTATATTGGGAAGGCTTCTAGCTTATCCCCATTATGGATAATACTTGCTTATGGTTTTAGATAAATATTATTTATCATTTGAAGGTAAGGTCCCTTTATTCCTTTGCTCTGTAGTGTTTTTAACAATAATGGGTGCTGTATTTTGTCAAAGGCTTTTTCTCCATCTATTGAGATAATCATGTGATTTCTGTTGGTTTTGTTACTCATATGGTCAATTACACTGATAGTTTTCCCAATATTGAATAAGCCCAGGATTCCTGGTATAAATCCCACCTGGTCATAGTGTACGATCCTTGTAATATACTGCTGTAATCTCTTTGCTAGTATTTTATTTAAAAAATTTTCAGCAATATTCATTAGGGACATTGGTCTATAATTTCTGTTTCACTTCTTGGTTTAGGTATCAGCATCATATTTGTGTCATAAAAGGAATTTGGTAGGACTCCTCCTTCACCTGTTTTTCCAAATAGTTTATATAGCACTGGGATTAATTTTTTTTTTAAGTATTTGGTAGAATTTGCTTATGAATCCATCTGGTCCTGGGGATTTTTTCTTGGGAAGTTCACTGATGGTTTGTTCAACTTCTTTTTTTAAGATTGGGTTAAGTATTTTATTTCTTCTGTTCATTTGGGTAATTTGTATTTTTGTAGATATTTATCCATTTCATTTAGATTGTCAAATTTGTTGGCAAATAATTGGGCAAAATGGCTCCTAACAATTGTTTTAATTTCCTCTTCATTGGTGATGATTTCAACTTTTTCATTTTTGATACTAATAATTTGGTTTTCCTCTTTCCTTATTTAAATCAAATTAACCAATGGTTTATGTATTTTATTAGTTTTTTTCATAAAACCTGCTTCTAGTTTTACTAGTTCAATGGTTTTCTTACTTTCAATTTTATTAATCTCTTTTGATTTTCAGGATTTCTAATTTGTTCTCTAATTGGAGATTTTTAATTTGGCCTTTTCCTAGGCTTTTTAGTTGCATGCCCAATTCATTGATCTGCTTTTTCTCTATTTTGCAGATGTAAGCAATTAGAGATATAAAATTTCTCCTAAGTACTGCTTTGGCTGCATCCTATAAATTTTGGGATGTTTTCTCATTGTCATCATTTTCTTTAATGAAATTGACTGTTTCTATGATTTGTCCCTTGACCCACTTATTTTTCAGCATTTAATTTCCAATTAATCTTTAATCTCTCTTTCCACTGCCATTACTGAAATTAACTTTTATTCCATTATGATCTGAAAAGGACAAATTTACTATTTCTGCTTGGTTGCAAGGGTTTTATTTATATGGTTAATTTTTTTGTGTAGGTGCCATTTACTACTGAGAAAAAGGTATATTCCTTTCTATTCTGATTCAATTTTCTCCAGAGATCTATCCCTTATCTAATTTTTCCAGAATTTTATTCACTTGCTTAACTTCCTATTTATTTTTTTGGTTGCATTTTTACCTAGTTCTGAGAGGGAAATCTGAGGTCCTCCATTAGTATCATTTTATTATTTATTTCCTCCCATAACCCATTCAACTTCTTCAAAAATTTGGATGCTACACCATTTGGTGCATACATGCTGAGTACTGATATGACTTCATTGTCTATGGTACCTTTCAACAAGATATAATTTCCTTCCTTATCTCTTTTAATTAGGGTCTGTTTTTGCTTTTGCTTTGTCTGAGATCATGATTGCTACCCCTGTTTTGAAACATCATAAATTCTGCTCCAGCCCCTTACCTTAACCCTGTGTGTATTGCTTTGCTTCAAATGTGTTTCTTATAAACAACACACTGTAGGATTCTGGTTTTTAATCCATTCTGCTACCCCCTTCCATTTTATGAGTGAGTTCATCCCATTCCCATTTATAGTTATGATAACTGTGCATTTCCCTCCCTGCTATTTTACCCTTCTCTCTCACTCTCCCCTACCCTTTCCCTCCTCACAAGTCTTTTACTTCTGATCACAGCTTTTCCCAATCTACCCTCCCTTTTATCCCACTTCTCCCTTCTATTACCCCTGTCTTTTTTTACTTCCTTATAGGGTAAGACAGATTTCTATATACAATTCAGTATGTATGTTATTCCCTCTTTGAGCCAATTTTGATGGGAATAAGGTTTAAGTTTTGCCCACCACCCCCCTCCCATTATAATAGCTCTTTCATGCCTCTTCTTTGTGGGATAATTTACCCCATTCAATCTTCCCCCTCCTTACTCCAGTGCAATTTTCTTTCTCACACCTTAATCTTGTTTTTTGTTTTTTTTCCTGATGGGGGCATCATTCCATCAAAGTTACCTTATATATCCACACTCTATCTATATATACTCCTTCTAACTGCTCTTATAGTAATAAAGCTGAGTTACAAATATTATCTTGCCATGCAGAAATAGAAACCATTTAACCTTATTGAATTTCTTATGTTTTCTCTTTCTTGCTTCATTTTTACCTTTTTATATTTCCCTTTAGTCTTGCATTCGGAGGTCAAATTTTTAATTCAGCTCTGGTTTTTAATTAGGAATACTTGGAAGTCCTCTCATTAAATATCCATTTTTCAAGATTATATTCAATTTTGCTGGGTAGGTGATTCTTAGTTGTAATCCTAACTCCTTTGTGCCTTCCAGCATATCACATTCTAAGCCCTCCAGTTCTTTAATGTGGAAGCTGCCAAATCCCATGTAATCCTGACTGTTGCTCCACAATATCTGAATGGTTTCTTTTTGGTTGCTTGCAGTACTTTCTTCTTGATCTGTGAGGTCTGGAATTTGGCTATGATGTACCTGGGAGTTTTCATTTTGGGATCTCTTTCAGGTGGTGATTGGTAGATTCTTTCAATTTCTATTTTGCCCTGTGGTTCTTACTATACTGAGGCAGTTTTCTTTGATAATTTCTTGAAAGATGCTGTCCAGGCTTTTTTTTTCTTTTTATCATGGCTTTCAGGTAGTTCAATAATTTTTATATTATCTCTCCTGGATCTATTTTCTGGGTCAGCTGTTTTTCCATATACTTTCCTTTTTTATTTTGTTTTTATCATATCTTGACATCTCATAGTTATTAGCTTCCACTTGCTCAACTCTAATATTTAAGGAATTGTTTTTTTCACTGAGTTTTTGTACTTCCTTTTCCATTTGGCCAATTCTAATTTTTTAGGGAGTTATTTTCCTCAATAAATTTTTGTATCTCTTTCTCAGTGCTACGGATTCGTTTTTCATGATTATCTTGCATTACTCTCACTTCTTTTCACATATTTTCTTCTATTTCTCTAATCTGCTTTTTAAAGCTCTTTCAGGAATTCTTTTTGGGCCTAAGACCAAATTACATTTTTCCTTTGAGGGTTCATATGTAGGCATTTTGACACTAGTGTCCTCTTCTCAGTTTATACCTTGGTCCTCAAGGTCACCATGGTAACTTTCTATAGTCAAGTTCTACTTTTTGCTAATTTTTTCTGCCTTTTTTATGACAAGTGTTTTTATGTGAGAATTGGGCTCTGATCCTGCACTGTCAAGCTTTGTGATGGAGCTCACATTCTTACTGCTGGCTTTCACTGGGCTTCAGGGCTTAGCTGCTTGCTTTCACTAGAGGGAAAGTTACCCTTCTGACTTGTACTGGGCTGGAAAGGGGTGGATGGGGCAGCACCACCTTTCTTCTGGGTTACTATTGTAACAGTTTTTCTGGTAACTGGGCCTGGAGGAGAGATCTTGTTCCTTGTTTGTCCCAGGGGTGGGGCCCTGCTGATAGGTTGCTATGGAAACACAGTCTCTCTGCTGGCAGGCCCCAGGGGTTGGGGTGGGGGGTGTCTCATTGTTGGCCAGCCAGGAGGCAGGGCTTCACTGCTCATCAGCAACCAGGTCAAGGCCTTTCTGGTGTCTTGTGCTGGGGTGGGGTCACTGGGGAGTAGGGGGTGAGGACTGCTCACCTGCCCGGGGGGGTGGGGGAGACTGCTGGTTTGCAGGCTTGCTGGTGGACTGTCCTAGGTTTGGAACCTTGCTACAGGCCCCCTGCTGTGAGGTTAGCCGCTGCTACTGTTGCTCTTGGACTTCAGTCCAAGCTGCCTCCCTGCTCCCAGATAAATTGATGCAGTTTTCTAGTTTGGAGGTGAATTTGGGAGAGCTTCAGAGGCTTCCTTACTCCACCATCTTGGCACTGAATGCCCCCATTCAAGTTTTAAATTACTAGCTCACGTCCAACGTATGTTGTCATTTCCTTCTCCAGCTCATTTTACAGATGAGGTACTGAGGCAAACAGGGTTAAGAGACTTGTCCAGGGTCACATAGCTAGTAAGTGTCTGAGGCCAGATTGACTTCAGGCCCTGCACTCTACCCACTGTACCACCTAGCTGCCCCCCAAAATGGTTGGACCTGTACACAACTCCACCAACAATGCATTAGTGTCCATACTTTTCCACAATTCCTCCAATATTTGTCATTTTCCTTTTTGTATATGTTAGTCAATCTGATAGGTTTGAGGTGGTACCTCAGAGTATCATAATTTGCAATTCTCTAATCATTAGTGATTTAGAAGATGCTCTTCAAAATTACTCAAAAAAAGTTATTTTAAGTGTAGACATGGTTTACTTCTAAAATTTTTTCTTAAAGTCACATTTTATAAGAAAAAAAGTAGACAACTGCCCAATTTGTTCTATTTCCAATTCGAATACGGTTGACTCATGGCAACATTTCTTAAGTAGCCTTCATTCAATGAAAAAGCCAAAAGTAACCATGCTTGAAGTTTCCAGACATAATCGAACAAGAAATTTAGGCCAAATGAAATACTGGCAGATGCCTAATGTTAAAAATATTCTTTAACATCCTACCTAAAGTGGCCCAAAATATGCTATTGGGTGGAGAATAACTAATTCTAACTTCAAACAAGGGAAACTACCTTCCCTTGAGCCATGCTTGTAGCCAGGAAGACTTGAGTTCAAACCTGCCCTCTAACACTTACTAGCTGTGTAACACTGGGCAAGTCACTTAACCCTGTTTGCCTCAGTTTCCTTATCCGTAAAATGAGCTAGAGAATGAAATGGCAAACCATTCCAGTATCTTTGCCAGGAAAATCCCAAGTGGGGTCACAAAGAGTCACAAACTACTGAAATGACTGAACAACAGACTTTAAATATTTTTGTTCTAAAGATACATTTGATACATGAATCATGAAGATTGCCATGCTCATGAATTCGTATTCTTACTATCAAGTAATATAATTATTAAATCTTATTATCAGAAGAGACCTTAGAGAGTATGAAAGTCAGTCTTTCACCAAACGTAAGAATTTCTGGGCAGTTAGGTGGGACAGTGGATACAGCACTGGCCCTGGAGTCAGGAGGACCTCAGTTTGAGTCCAGCCTCAGACACTTACTACCTGAGTGATTCTGGGCAAATCACTTAACCTCAATTGCCCCCCCAAAACAAATATAATAATTTCCTGTGTGTACTATCTCTTATGGTCACTGCTTAAACATTTCCAGTGATGGAGAGTTTAATACTTAAGACATCTATTTTTGGCTGTTGAACAACTCCAGCTGGAAAGTTCTCCCTTATATCACATTAAAATTTACCTCCCTGAAGCTTCCATTGTCCAGTCCTAGAATTCACCTTTTTGTAACTACACAGTTATCCACTAATGTTTTAATATGACACAGCCAAAATGATTACTTAAAACCTGAACTGACACATTCTGAAAACTCTCTGCTTCTCTGGTTATATAATCAGCCTTTAAATCAAAATTTTTAAATACTTACTTAGCCTTCTGCTCTAGGCAACTAGATAGTAGATATCATACATACAATTGGCTATTCTCTAGCAGGAGATATAGAGTTGCAGACATAAGCAAATATTACAAATTTACAAATTCTGATTTGCTCAGGTAGATGGTTTGGGGAGATAATGGGTGAGATATGAGGGAA
Source organism: Trichosurus vulpecula (assembly GCF_011100635.1). NCBI lineage: Eukaryota > Metazoa > Chordata > Mammalia > Diprotodontia > Phalangeridae > Trichosurus > Trichosurus vulpecula. The sequence goes on along the minus strand of NC_050573.1, from coordinate 242,877,155 downwards.
CATGAAAAATGAGCAAGACTCTAGTTGCTTGTTTTTTCTGCCTTAAGTAGAAGATAGAGAATCATGTGGAATCTGACCTAGCTTTAGAACCCCCAACAAGTTGTTAATAGCTCAGTAGCTCTACCAATAGGTATCCTTTTTTATTCCTTACCAATATATCAAAGGAGGGCATGAATATGGTTTCAAGCAATGTATCTCTCCTTCTGCTTCAGTGTGAGATGTCTGGGAGCCTTTAAGTGGGGGCTATGATGGTGGTGGTAGCAGTGATTTTTGGCCATACTATCTTCTTAATGACTCACTTGCTGAAATGGCAGTGATGTACAGGAAAAAATGTAATGATCACCACTCTTCCTATCTCATCCATTCCAAAAGATCAAAATGTTTCAGGTGAGGAGTTAATTAGCTCCACACCAGAGTTTGGAGACTTCTAATCTAGCCATTCTTCTTTTCTAGAGAAGTAGGAAAATGTAACTGGAGAAAGATAAAGGAATGAAGCACCTTCCTTAGAATGTTGGCTCACTTACAAATGGCACAGTGGATAGAGTGTGGGGCCTGGAATCAGGAAGACTTTAGTTTAAATCTGGCCTTAGACATTTATTAGTTGTTAAGTCAATTTGCCTCTAACTCACACAGTAGGTGCTTCATAAACGTTTGTTCTTTTCCCTGTCAGGCTTTTTCAAAAAGTAATTTTATAATATTGTTTTAATCTACAAATAACATATGCTTCTAATATATATTAAGAGTCAGTTTTACAACTCTTCTTCAATTCTTCAAAAGGCTCTGAGTAATTTCTTAAAAAGCAATGCAATAATTTTGGGTTCAAACATATTTCTTCAATGAAATCTCCCAAATACTTTCTTTTGGATATGACTGAGAGAATATATAAACCAAAAGAAAATAGAAAAAAGGTTTATAGTGATGTGGTGAGTTTTTCTTCATTTGTAAAACAAGCTGACTAGACATGATGCTCTTTATGGTTCCTTTCAGCTCAAATCCTATAATCCTGTGATCATGCAACATGAATGCAACTGTAAATCCTTTTTTAAGGCCCCTTCCCCCAAATCAAACCTTACTTGGACTTTTCTCTCCCTTCTGCTCTTGCTTCTTGATTTTTAAAAGCACAGTTTCACTAATCAACGTACAGTCCATGTCCATAGTCTCGCCTCCTAATCTTGATTGACTACCATCCTGAATAAATATAAAAAAATTCACATTTTCGTTAATTATCCCTTTAAAACTTGTGAAATGTATACATAGCTTACATTTATGACAGATACGTTGTTTACCAACTCATAAGGGAATAAGACCCCTAGGGATTTTATGAGTAATAGGTACCTATTTAATTTAAAAGGTGCCTTTTACTGGTAAACCTAAGGTTCTCCTGCCTTATCCTTTCTCATTTACCTCAAAATCTGGTAGCTGTTGCGGACAGCAAGAACATAGTGAATACAACCTACTTTTGTTTTTTAAATTTCTCTAGTAATTAAAATAATCACATACAATCTTACAAACTAAAAATAATTTCTTAAATGACACAAAACCCAAGTATAAAACAAAATGATGAAAATTTTTTATTCCTGATTTTTACTTTGAGCTTTTGTATTTGCAGCATTTGATACTGGTCAACTAAAAGATATAAAATACTATTAACAAGTTTATCTTGCAAACTAATGAAGTAATTTTTCTAAAATTGCTGCTTTGTGACCTAATAATAATGGTTCATTTATATGTCACTGTAAATTTTGCAGAGTACTTAACTTGCAACAACTTGTTAAGTAGGTAATGGATATATCTTTTCCCATGTTGTAGCATGGGCAACATTGGATTTGGAGTCAGAAGACCAGGGTTCAAATGCCAGTTATAGTACCTGTGTGACGGTGGACAATTCACGGCCTCTTTGGGCTTGCATTTTCTTTTATATGAGGGGGCTGAACTTGATGATGTCTGTCAGATAGTCTTTGCTAGCTCTAAATCCATAACTCTATGCCCTGAAATGGCAGTGACTTCCTGAAAGTGACACAGTTGATGTCTTAGGTGGGATATAATAAGCCCAGGGCTCTTGACTCCAAATTCAGGATTCTATGCCAGTATTTCACTTGCAAAGCTACATTGATGCTTTTTCAACACAGGGATTCTTAATACACTGCAAATTGTTCTTTCACATGTCACCCAATTTAACTCATGGACACAGCACAAATTACGTCATATAGCTCTTATTTTTCCTATTTTAGAAATTCATTCAATGAACAAATATGTGCCTTCAAAAAGCACATACTGTACTGGGGAAGAGGACATGTTCTCAGATAGATAGATAAGAGAATTTGAGAAGAGAGCATTAACAAGGTGGGTAGGGGTTTTCAACCTTGTGTTATGGGCCACTTTGGTTGTCTGGTGAAACTGAGAGTCCTTCTCAGATAGGATTTCAAAAGAATGATACTGAAAGGTGGTTATCAAAAAGTCTTAAAAAAAGTTCATAGACCCAGGTTAAGAACCCTTGAACTAGGAAAGTTTTCCCACAGGTGGTGACATTGAATTGAATCTTGAAGGAAGATAAAAATTTTAAGAAGCAGTTTAAGTGATATATTATAGGCATGAGGGACAACTTGTACAAAAACATGGCTGGAAGGAGGAGAAGAAATACCAAGGTTCAGCAAGAGCATTTTGGAATAGAGGAGGGTGCTGGATTTGAAATCAGGGGACCTGGGTTCAATTCTCAGCCCTTAACTTCTCTGTTTCTCAGTTCCAAGGTACCAAAGTGTCAAGTAAGCAAGTTTGGTTGGAACAGGATACATGAAGGATAGTGAGGCAAAAATAAGTCCTGGGAACAAAGATTTACAGCCTGAAAGAGGCCATATGGGCCACGTAATTCCTTTTCACAGATGAGGAAACTGAGGCCCAAGGATGTTAAGTGGGTTGTACAAGGCAATATAGGTAATCATCAGAAGCAGGATTTGAACCCAGGTCCTCTGACTCCGGAGGCAGTACTCTTTCTATTATACCATACAGATTTCCCAATTCTGAAATCGAAGGCTGGAATCAGATTATGAAGAAGTTAAATGTCAAATAGAAAAGTTTTTGTTTTATAAAGGTATTTTATCAAAGAGACAAAGGCCACTGAAAATTCTTAAGTGGAGTAAAATTATCAGAAATTATTTTGGCACCTGTGTAGGGAAGACGGACTGAAAGGAGCAAAAACTGGAAGTAAGTTCAGCTAGGAGGCTGTTAGAATGGTGTATGTGTAAGAGGTGATAATGAACTGAATTATGGAGAGAAGGGGACAGGTGTGAGATACTGTAGAACTGTGTGTGAGAAGTAGAACTGATGAGCACTGGCTTCTGATTGAATGGAGGCATATGGGAGGAAGAGGAACAGGGAAAGGGAAGAGTCAAGGATGACTCCAAATTTGCAAAAATAGGTCACTAGAAAGATGTCAGTGCCCTCAACAGAAACAAATCAATTCCCTTTTAGAAATGTTTGTGATAACAATATGTACATATTTATCAAGCAGATATTAATATGAGACTGTAGCTCTGAAAACATCTTAGGACTGTATATACAGAGATACTTATCTTATATGCAGAGATGATAACTGAACCCTTGGGAACTGACATAATCATGATGAGATCACAGAACAGGTACAGACAGAAAAGAGGGTCTGGGAATGAGGAACTGGGTTTATATGGTCACACAGTCAATCAGTAGAAGAATCACAGTTGTAGAGATGACTGTTCTTTCCAATAGACTAGAAAGAAGCAAATGTGCCTTTATTTTGTTAACTTACCTTTGTATCTATTACAGTAATATCCATTTTATATTGAGAAAGATCTGCTGCTGGATCTATACTCCACTGGATATTTTCTAAGGATGATTTATCTTAGAAAAGAAAAAATTTATAATTAAAACCTGAATTATGAATTTACATCACTTTTTAAAACCAGCATATTTAATACATGTATCTATAGTAACCTCACTTTTAAGAGCTAAACTATAGACTGGAGTTTGTTAAAGCCAGAATCTATCCTGGTGTCCTGAATTTTTTACAGTGGAGAATCTAGTTCAACTTCTCTCTTACTAGAAGAAATTACTAAAATTAAGTGTGGCAAAGGGAGATTCGACATGCGTTAAGTCACAGGTCTACCCATTTCTTTCTACTGCTTAAGAAACTCCTATGTCTCCTTTTTGTCTCTAGAATAAAATACAAACTCTTTTGCTTGGCTTTTACAGCTCTTCACAGTTTGGCTCCAATTTACTTCTACTTCATGTACATTCCAGCTGAACCAGCCTTTTCCCCAAAAACATCCCAACCTTCCACTACAATGTTTTTTTTTTTTGCAGGTTGTCCCATGACTGGAATGCACTCCCTCTTCAAGTGCCAGCTCTTAGAGGACATTTAGCTGGACTCCCCCAGTTGCTAATGCTCACTTCCTGTCCCAAATCCCTTTATATATATTTTGCATTTACTCAGTAGTGTATATTCGCTTTCTCTGAAGAGAATGTAAGTTCCTTCAGGTTGGGAACTATTCTGTTCCTACTGAGGCACTTAGTAGGTGCTGAAAAACCGCTTGTTGTTCAACTGAGAAAGTATAAGGAACAGGAATATCATGGAAAGGATGATATTGGTGAAAATGAACAGGGATGCAAAGCAACATTTCATCAAGCTATTAGGCAATTTTGTTTCAGTATTTTCAGGAAATGTACTTTGCAGTGAATTTTGTTAGGAACTGTCTTGCACAGAAACAAAGTATCACTAAAACACATACATTTTCAATGTAAGAAATGAGATGCAAATGCAATTAATAAAAGTTTCTTGTAATTCAGCTAATAGAATGATCGGGAACTGCTATTTGAGTTGAAATTTGCATTCATTTTAATGATTTTTAAAAGAAACTGAAAATAGACTGTACATACCTTGATTATCCTGTACAGCTTGTGCTTTAGTTACTCTACAAGGATTTAACTGAAGAACTGAGGCAAGTTCACAATCACCATGTCCCATCCTGCCTTTCATTTTTATGGGCTCATAACCACCAGTAACCTAAGAATAGATGACAGTATTAGTACTTGAAAGGAATTTACAAACATTAATTAGAAAAAATCCCTGCATACCTAGTACAACAATATACCTTCAGGCCATCAAAAAGACACTCTGACTCCAGACTTTTATGTGAAAGTAGAGGGATTTTGAAGGCAGGATTTTCTTCTTTTATTTGTAGCTGTATTTTTTGATCTGGGGATGATTTATTGCGGGATAGGAAGATGTATTCCTGGAAACAGGGGTCCTCTGGGGACTCTCTGCTTATTATGTAGCTCCCATTTAAGTTTGTGCGACTAGAGGAAGAGCCCTTTGGAATGGGTTTCAAAGCATCATGAAGAGCCATTTGCCTAAATCGGTTTTTACAAACCTCGTTTCCTTGGCTTTTTTCTTGACGGTGAATAGCTGAAAATCGATCGGATAGATCCAGGGGCTTATCCATTACAGAGTCTCCATTGATAGAAGGATGAATATCCCCTCGGAAAGGAAAAGCATTTTCTTTATCAAAAGAGGTTTGGGGACAAGGTTCACTTTCTTCTTCAGTCTTCTTCCTTTTGGTTCCTCTGCCTCCCAGTGGTTTTAGTGGCACAAAAAGATCATTTTTTTCAGAAGCTTCATCTTTTGGATTATCAGTCTCAACCTGTGCACTTATTGATTCATTTATACTCTTTCTCACAAGCATTTGCTTAATGGAAGAAGAATGATCAATAACAGTGCTTGCTTGAGAACCAAGATTAAGACATGTAACATGGCTGGTGTCTTCAGATTTTGATCTAGGTTTCTGAGGTCTAGAATCAGAAGTATTGCTGAGGGAATTTGTTTTGAGATGGGACTTTTTCCCAGCCTCCAAAAGAGAAGGGGATAAGCTTGTATTTAAGCCTAAGCCATTTTTCACATTAGAAGCAGCCCCAAAAACAGGAGAAGATGCCCGAGCAGCCCAGTCAACTTCTGGTGGAGTCCTTGGAGAGGAATCTGAAAATCTGAACAAACAAAGAGAAGTGGTGAAATGTCCTACCTATGACTGAGGAAACAAGCAACGATTCAGAGAGCAAAACAAAAGCTAAAATCATGATTAAAAGACACTGACCAATAACATAATAGTTTATATATCAAAAAGCTCTGTCAATCCAAAATCTTTAACCGTGATGCCTTGTTTACTTACTAGTAGTAGATTAGGATGCTAAGAGAAGGATTAATAAAAATTACAGGTGGAATGCAGTGACTGGATAGCTATATTGCACTTTTAATCAGCCAAATGGGCAAAAAAAACCCCAAAAACCCAAAGCCCCGAAACATCATGCTCTTAAATTAAGCACATTAATAATAATAAATTTATTGAGAGCTTTGCAAAACATTTTACATATATTTATCTCATCCAATTCTCAGAAAAAACCTAGAAGGTAAGTGACATTATATTTGTCTCACTTTGCAGATGAGTAAACTGAGGCTAAGAGAGTAAGCTACTTGCCTATGATCATAAAGCTAGCAAATTCAAGATGTGGGATTCCAGAAATCCCTGACTCCATCCTGCTTTGTCTACTATACTCTACTATACTTAGGTAAAATTCATTTATTTAACAAACATCTAAGTACTTTCTGGATGCAAAACAAGTATTGTAGGGGATAAGAAGAAGCATAAAATATAGTCTTTGTTCTAATTAAAGTTAGAGTCTAGTAGGGAAGATATGTATACACATAATGACAATAAAAAGTATCATTGAAAGTGCAGTTATAAAGTGGTATGGTAAAATGTGAGGTGAGAGATTATTCAATTTTGGCACATTATTTCAAAGTACAGGTTGGTTTTCCGATAGGAAAGATTGGATCCTTTAAAAGAAGGTAAAAGCTACCTAGGAACAGTGAATTCCAAGTCCTGATGGAAGTAGATACATTACTTAAATTACTCTCTTACTCCTTTTGTAATACAAAAAACACAATATAAAGAAAAACTGGAGAAAACATCCACTGTAAAAATTCATTTTAACAAAATCTACATACCACTGCTACACTTCTTACATCTATGAAATGAAGGGGTTCTACCAGATGACCAACAAGAACCATTCTAGCTCTAAATCAATGATTCTGTAATCTCTTTTAAAGGCATTTTATTTCTGGATCTTTTAAAAAATTCCCCCCCCCCCCAATTACCTCAAACCATCTTCATTATTTTTTGTGGATTCTTGAAAAGGTTGTTTCTTTGACTCTGCTTCCTGTTGATGGTGCAGTTCTTCACTGAGAGGATTCAAAGCACTTTGAGACTCCTTCAAGAGTAAAATGCATATGTGATACATATATATTTATCTCATATATAACATGTTATATATAATTGTAACAAAATGAGAAGTCAAAAATGAAACTCAAGGTTGACAATTTTATAGATATGTTTTAATATAAGACAATATACAAAAATCAAAATTTACCATATAGGAAAAAATCAGAAGATTTCTCATTACAAAATTAGCTCAAAAATGTAGTTTAAATATCATCTCCCTTAACAAAATTTAGGTTAAGTAAAACTACTAGACTAAGATTAAAAGTTAAAGAGGATAGAGTTAATGTGTACATATGTGAATGAAAATAAATTTAAAGCTAAATTTAGGATGAATTCAAAGTATAACAAAGAAATATTTCAATGGGAAAATGTCAATAATTTAAAAGAATATTTAATCTGTATACAACTCTACAGGGGCACAACTCTATTATATAAAACAACATAATAACATCCTACAATGAAAGAAAACTCTTCAATCAGTCTGAAGAACCCAAATCTTTCTACTCCCATGGAAAACAATATAGGGGGAAAAACCTGCTTGAAAAAGAAACTAAGCTAAGGCAAATTTTACCTCCTTCTCTCAAACCCCAACCACCCAGTGACCAAAAGAATGGTTTGGTCAAACCCTGAAGGTTCAGATCTGGTAAGAGTAGTAGTAGTGCTTGCTGAGATAAGAGAAGTTGTAGTGGACACTGCCATTTACAGCAACAAGTTATCCTCTGTCTGAAGAACACTGATAAGACCCAGTCAGCTCCATAGGCATTGCCTTACCTTCACTAGGCTCACAGAAAAACCATTCCTTGCATTCTAGGCATTTTCTCTGGCCTCCTCCAACTTCTATGAATGGTGAACCTACCTGAACTCATTCCTTAATGAATAACCTACCTATCACACCTCCTCATTCCAGTGATTCTGAACTCCTAAATGCCACTGTTCAAACCCTATTCTTCATACTCTACTCCCTTATGCTTAGCCACCTCAAACAAAACCCCTTCTCCCAACACCCCACTCTAAAGTTACTCAATTCTTCCACCATGCTCTCTGGAATGCCTGCTCCATAGGAAACAAATTAGCTTTCATCTGACACCTTTTCTTTCTCATCACTTATCTTCCTGTACTCACTGAGACCTGGCTCTGTCCTGATGACACAGCTTCCCTGGCTACTCTTTCAGCACAGGTTACACTTTCACTCATGTCCCTATCTCAATGGCTGAGGTGGAGGTGCTGGAATATCCTTCCTCCCTATTGCCACTTCCAGGCTCTCCCCCTACCACTCAGTGATCTCTCCTCCTTTGAAGTTCATGAAATAAAGACTTATTACTCAGTCAAGCTTCTGAGGGCCATTGTCTAGAGACCTATAAGACACTCTCCTTCCTTCTTCAACAAGTTCAATCTCTCTCCTCCTCAACTCCTGCTCCTCATATGAGGGACCTTTAATGGACATATTGATACTTCCTCAAATACCCTAAACTCCCAATTCCTCAACTTACTTATTTTCCATGACCTACTACTCTACTCCATTACGGCTATACACAAAGGTGAGGTCATACTGCTATTGCTCACAAGTGTGCTACTTCCATGTTCAAGAATTCTGAAATTTCTTTATCTGATCATAATCTGTTGTTAATCTGCCTCTATCTCTTCCTGGCTCCAAATCCTGTTTTTCTGACCTCACTGCTACCTCCAATCCCTCTACCCTTCCAGTCCTTTCCCAAGTCATTGATGACCCCTGCACTGGCTACACTCTCTATCCTTGTAAATCTTAGCCCATTGGTGAAACAGTTCAACTCTAGTCTGTCCTCTTTTCTCAGAGGGATCCTGCACCCCTTTATCCAATTTAACATCTTGCCCTATGTAATATTAATGGAATAGGAAGATCTTCCCCATCCATTCATAGGTCTATGTGACCACGTGTTCAATCATGGCTGTGATACATCCTGAGTCACACAGAGCCCATTGGGAGAGAAACTTGCCTAAAGAGAAGCTTGCTTAGGGGAGGCTTGTTTGTAGGATGGCTTTCACACCTTTTGGTACTAAGCTAATTAGGCACTGAGTCATGAGGGCTTTGATGCTTTCTGGCTCTGAGTCTATTAGCCAAAAGTATATGTATGTATGTACGTATGTGTGTGTGTATGTGTATGTGTGTATGTTCTGAGGTGAGATTTTGCTTTGGGGGCTTAGCCATGAGATGGACCTTTTGATTCCCTGTATAGGACTCTGAATAGCCATTTTGTTAAGAGCCCCCACCTACTCAGATGTAGTGGTGCTCCCTCGATTCAGTGGTATAGGTAGGTGGTTGTATTACTTTGTTCAGACAGTTGGACCCTTGTCTGTTGAATCTCTGTGACTTATCTGTAACTAAAGTAAGACTGTTGAACCTCTTACAGTTGCCTTTCCTTTAGGAAAGCAGATCAAAGAACCTGTGCTAGCAGGCCATCCTGGATGTGCCAGGGTGCTTGCAGTTACACCCTGACAAACTCTAGCCTTGGATTACTCGTACCATCTGCCGTCTTTACTCCTACTCACATGCTACTGAACAAAGCTAGAGAAAATCATGAAACTAAGCTAACTGGATCCATTAAAAATTTATGTTATATAATCTCAATGCCCTCTGGTATTATCTCCTCCTCCACCCCTGTGAATGACTCTATCACATGAAGAGGTGGCCCTTCTCATTACCAAGGCTCTACATGCTAAATGATCCCATTCCATTCCATCTTCTCCAGCAGATTGCCCTCTCTCTCATTCTGAATCTCTCACTAATCTTCAATCTCTCCCTGCCTACTTCTCTATTGTTGACAAAATGCCCATGTTACCCCCATTTTCAAAAATATCCTCACTTGATCCATCCATCCTTGCCATCATCCTTTAACTCTAGCTATCATCCTCTATCTCTCCTCCCTTTGGTAGCTAAACTGCTAGAGGAGGCCATCCACAATAGGTGCATCTACTTACTTTTCTCTTGTTCTCTTCTTTATTCTCTGCAGTTTGGTTTCTAACCTCATAATTCAACTAAAACGGTACTCTGTAAAGTAGCCAATGATCTCTCAATTTCCAAATTTAATGGTCTTTTCTCAATCCACACCTTCTTGACCTCTCTGCAGCCTTTGACATGTCAATCACTTCGATATACAATTAGCTGTTAAGTCCTATCAATTTTATATTCCTAATATTTCACCTTCCTAACCTCTCTCCCACACATTTCTTTTTCTCCTGATATTATCACCATCTTGGTGCAGACCTTTGTATCTGGACCAAAGATTTTGACTCACTCTTGGTTAAACCTGGGTGATGGTTGAATCCTTTGGCATATTACTGGCTTAAACATGAAGGTCTTAGGACTTGGAAAAATATTTTTCTCTAAGCTCAATTTAGTCATCATACTTATCAAGACAGATATATTACTTACAGATTCTTCTTGAACACCAAGTCCAAGTGTTTCAGCAACAACTGCGGCTAAGTTAAAAGATGATTTCTCAGTGGGATAACTGTTGGTGTCTTGGATATCTAAGTTTAGTAAAAAAGCATATGCAAGTGAATATATAGCTATGGTCTCATAAAAGCACAGCACATCCTAGCAGAGAGGTTAAGATGAAGATTACTATGCACAAGACGGTAGTTGACAAAAGGGTATAAAGTATATTTTTAAAAAGCTGGGGGGGAGGGAGGGAGTTGATATCTAATGCAAAATTATCCTAAAATAGGACTGTATAGCTTATACCAGATAAGCTTATCTCAGTCATCCAATAAGACTGCTATCAAATCATAACTTAAAGCCTATTAAGTAAAAACCTTAAATTCTTGAAAATAGTGAATTCTTTTTTCCTTTAGTAATTAAAAGTATCAACTAAAACTAATCTATTTCCTCCCACTGCTAACTAAGCAGTTTAAATTCATTTCAATTAAATTACATCCAATATGACCATTTAATTCAGTTGAAGACTATTCCAAAGAAAAATCAAATAGATGAAAAATATTTATTGCCTAGAATATGAAATGTTAGTGGATAAGCAGCTCGTTTTGAGTGTTTTAAGTAGAACTTAGATGCTACAGGTGGACAATGAATTATATATAGAACTAAAGGGAAGGAAGAGAGAAAGCTGAGAAATTTTTCAGAACTTTCAAGCATTCAAGTTGTTCTTTGAAACAAAGAGTTTAAAAATACAAAAATATGCACACAATTTCCAAAGAATCAAAATGGAGGTTGATCCACTGGAGAAATGGTTACAGGCAGGCTGTAGCATATTATTAATGGTGACTTGCATTAAGCAATGGTGATCTGAAAAGGACACGGGTGTCAGGAGGATGAAACATTATAGACCGACAGTTTCAGTACTGCACTGGTAACCATGCATATTCAAATCCTGGAACAGAAGAAACAGCAAAAGGAAAGGGTGAAATAATCTTTTAGCCTAAGAAACTTGGAAGATCCACAGGAAAGATCTTTCTCACTTGGGTAAAAGGGGAGCAAAGTCCAACACAGGATGCGTCAAGAAAGCAGCAAGCCCCACCTCAGCGAACCAGTGGGAGAACCTGAGCCCCAGTGTGGTAGAGCAGGCAAATGCCAACACCAGGGCTCCCAATGTACCTCAGCATCTAGCTCCAAGAACCCCTGGGCAAACAGGCGGCTTCTAGTGGCCAGATCGCCATGTGCTTCAATGTAGCCCCAGGTAAACTCAGAAACACCCCACCAGCCTTAGCTCATGCTAGACACCAGTACTAGTACCTCAGCTCAGCACCAGGTAAGTTGCCAGACCCCTACAACCTCTAGTAGCACCAGCCACCCCCACCCTACTCCCTTAGTGCAGCACCAGACACAAGAATCCCTCATGGGTCTCAGGGCAACATTAGCACAGCACCAGGTAAACAACCAGAGCCTGCAGCCCCTGGCACAAGAAGCCCGAGATGGTGCCCCTTCCACTCTGGGAGGAGAGCTCAAATTTAAAACAAAGGAAAAAGGCCAAAAAAGATGAGCAAAAACCAACAACAACAACAAAAAAGAATCTGACCATAGAAGTTACGGTGACAGGGAAGATCAAGACAACAAACTCAGAAGAAGACAACAATGTCAAAATACCTAAGGGCAAAGTTTCAAACAAAAATGGGAAGTGGTCTCAAGCCCCAAAAGTACTCATTAGAAGACCTCAAAAAGGAGTTTAAAAATCATGTAAGAGAGGTAGAAGAAAAACTGGGAAAAGAAATAAGAGGAATGCAAAAGAATTATGAAAAAAGAGTCAACAGCTTGGAAAAAGAAAACAACTTCTTAAAAAGTATAAGTGGCCAATGGAAAAGGAAGTATAAAAGCTAACTGAGGAAAATAACTCCTTAAAAGTTAGAATTGGATAAGCAGAAGCTAAAGACTCTATGAGAAATCAAGAATCAATCAAACATTCAAAGGAATGAAAAATGGAAGAAAAAGTAAAATACTTCATTGGAAAAACAACTGATCTGGAAAACAGATCCAGGAGAGACAATGTCAGAATCAATGGACTACCTGAAAGCCGTAATCAAAAGGAGGATCTGGACAGCATCTTTCAAGAAATTATCAAGGAAAACTGCTCTGATATCCTGGAACCAGAGGGTGAAACAAGCATTGAAAGAATCCACCAATTACCTCAAGAAAGAAATCCCCCCCAAAAAACTCGAAGGAACATTATAACCAAATTCCAGTACTATCAGGTCAGGGAAAAAATACTGCAAGTGGCCAGGAAGAAACAACTCAAATATGGGGGAGTCATAATCAGGATCACACATGACTTAGCAGCTACAACATTAAGAATCAGAAGTCATGGAACATGATATTCTGGAAGGCAAATGAGCTAGGACTACAACCAAAAATCACCTACCAGTGAAATTAAGCATAATACCTCAAGGGAAAAAATGGTTATTCAGTGAAATAGAAGGATTTCAAGCTTTCATAAGGAGAAGACCAGAACTGAACAAAAAATATGATCTCCAATACCACGACCCAAGAGAAGCCTAACAAGAGAAAAAGGAAAAAGAAAATGTAAAGGATTCAATGGAGCTGAACTGTTTACATCTTTACATGGGAAGATGATACTTGTAATTCTTAAAAATTATACCACTAATAGTACACCTAGAAGGAATATACATACAGAGGGCATGGGTATAAGGTGAATTTGAGAGAATGACATAAAAAAATAATTAAGGGATGAGGAAGAGGAGTACACTGGGTGCAGAAGGAAGGGATAGGTAGAATGGGGTAAATTATTCCACGTGAAAAGGTACAAGAAACCTATTATAGTGAAGGAAAAGATGGGAGGGTGGCTGATGGGCATCACTTGAACTTTACTCTCATCAGTATTGGCTCAAAGAGGGAATAATATATACAATCAGTTGAATACAGAAACCTATCTTGCCCAACAGGAAAGCAGGAGGGAGGGAGATTAAGTGGCGGCGGGGGGGGGGGGGGGGGGGGGGGAACCGGACAGAAGAGAGGGCATACTGGGGGAGGTGGTAGAAAGAAGCAAAACACTGGGGAGGAGGGAAAGGGTGAAAGGAGAGAGAAGACAAACAAGGGGAAAAACAGGATAGAGAGAAATACATAGCAATTGTAACTGAGTATGAATGGGATATACTCTCCCATAAAATGGAAGTGGATAGCAGAGCAGATTGAAAACCAGAATCCTACAACATGTTGTTTACAAGAAACACACTTGAAGCTGAGAAACACACACAGAGTAAAGGTAAGGGGCTAGAGCAGAATCTATTATGTTTCAGCTGAAGTGAAAAAAGCAGGGGTAGCAATCCTGATCTCAGACAAAGCAAAAGCAAAAACAGACCTGATTAAAAGAGATAAAGGAAAGTACATCTTGCTAAAAAGTACCATAGGCAATGAAGTAATATCAATACTAAACACATATGCATCAATTGGTATAGCATCCATATTCTTAAAGGAGAAGTTAAATGAGTTACAGGAAGAAATAGAGAATGAAACTATACTAGGGGGAGACCAAAATTGTCCCCTCTCAGAACTTGATAAATCCAACCAAAAAAATAAACAAGAAACTAAGGAGGCAAATAGAAGATTAGAAAAGTTAGCTATGACAGACCTTTGGAGAAAACTGAATGGGAAGAGAAAGGAATACACCTTTTTCTCAGCAGGGCCTGGTACCATCACAAAAAATGACCATATATTAGAGCATAAAAACCTCAAAACTCAAATGTAGAAGGGAAAAAATATTACTGCATTCTTTTCAGATCATAATGCAATAAAAATTACACTGAATAAAGGGCAGTAAAATGATAGATTAAAAATTAATTGGAAACTAAATAATCTAATCCTAAAAAATAAGTGGGTCAAAGAACAAATTATAGAAACCATCAATAATTTAATTACAGAAAATGACAACGGTGAGACAACATCCCAAAATTTATGGGATACAGCCAAAGCAGAACTTAGGGGAAAACTGATTTCTCTAAATTCTTACATCAACAAAATAGAGAAAGAACAGATAGATGAATTGGGGATGCAACTAAAAAAAACTAGAAAAAGAACAAATTAAAAATCCCCAATTGAACACCAAATTGGAAATCCTGAAAATCAAAGGTGAGATTAATAAAACCAGAAGTAAAAAAAAAAACCCAAACTATTGAGCTAGTAAATAAAACTAGGAGTTGGTTTTATGAAAAAACCAGTAAGACAGATAAACCACTGGTTAATCTGATTAAAAAAAGGAAGAAAACCAAATATCCAGTATCAAAAATGAAAAGTATGAAATCATCACCAATGAAGAAGAAATTAAAGCAATCATCAAGAAAGATTTTGCCCAATTACATACCAATAAATCTGACAAACTGAGTGAAATCAATGAATATTTACAAAAATATGAATTAGCTAGATTAACAAATCAGGAAATAGAATAAATAACCCTATTTTCGAAAAAGAAACTGAACAAGCCATTAATGAATTCCCTAAGTAAAAATCCCCAGGGACGGATGGGTTCACAAGTGAATTCTACCAAACATTTAAAGAACAATTAATTCTAATAACATATAAACTATTTCAAAAAGTAGGTGAAGGAATCCTACCAAACTCCTTTTATGACACAAATATGGTGCTGATACCTAAGCAAGGAAGAACCAACACAGAGGAAGAAAATTATAGACCCATTTACCTAATGAATAACGACGCAAAAATTTTGAACAAAATACTAGCAAGGTGATTACAGCAATAACAAGAATAATACACTATGACCAGGTAGGATTTATACCAGGAATGCAGGGTTGGTTCAATATTAGAAAAACTATCAACATAATTGACCATATTAATAACAAAACCAACAGAAATAATATTATCTCAACAGCTGCTGAAAAAGTTTTTGACAAAATACAGCACCCATTCCAACAAAAAAAACACTAGAAAGCATAGTAATAAAGGAAGCATTCTTTAAAATGATAAGCAGTATCAATCTAAAAATATCAGCAAGAGTTATCTGTGAGGAGGATAAGCTAGAAGCCTTCCCAATACAATCAGGGATGAAGCAAGGATGCCCATTATCATAACTAATATTCAATACAGTACTAGAAATGCTAGTTATAGGAATAAGGAAAGAAAAAGAAATCAAAGGAACTAGAACAGGTAATGAGGAAACAAAGCTATCACTCTCTGAAGATGATATGATGGTATACTTAAAGAATCCTAGAGAATCAACTAATAAACTACTTGAAATAATTAACTTTAGCAAAGTTGTAGGACATAAGAGAAACCCACATAAATCATCTGAGGAGAAAGAGAAATTCCAATTAACATAACTGTAAACAATATAAGATACTTGGGAATCTACTTGCCAAGATGAACCCAGGAAATATATGAACACAATTATAAAACACTTTCCACACAAAGTCAGACCTAAACAACTAGAAAAATATCAACTGCCCATGGGTAGCCTGAAACAATTATTCAAAAGTCCTTGGCAAAGAAGTTTGGAAGATCTGTGGGTTTGGGAGGAAAAATAATGTAATCTATCTGCTCATCCTGGGTGACTTACCCTCTCCCATCCTCAAAATGAAAATGAGGAGGAATGGATCTTACTGGTTATTGCCCCAAAGAGCCTTCTAAGGGACTCCTGCCTCAGCCATGAGGTGATCTGAAGGATAGAGGATAAGTCCAAATCTTCCCAGTGCGATCTGAAGAGGTGCCTAACTAGTTTAGGTTACAACTGACCTGTGGGGCCAACAACTTGCTCAAGGAGAGATGTTGGGACGTTGCACAGAGAAGGAAGAGGGAAGAATGTGGGGATAGGGTGGGCATAGTTGCATTGGAGACAAACTTCATGGTTAGCTATTATAAGCAAGGATGAGAAACGATTTTTCAAATTAGGCCATGGTTCCCCCCACTCCCACCAAGGGCTATGGTAACCACTTTAGACACCACTGAAGAGAGTCAAGACTCATTAATACAGACTACTAAAATCTGGAATGATTTAGAAATGAGTTAGTCTGAAGTTTGTTTTTATTATTTAAAAAAGTTTGCTAAGTAAAAGTACAAATGACAGATACATCAAGAGAAATGTTTAAATTACTATTTCTAAGCACTTTAAATCTCCTATTTGAATGAAACAGTTACAAGGCAACACGATCTAAAAGTCAAAATAAACTAAAAAACAATGAACTTGAATTTTTTAAATGCATTCTGATATTAAGAGAAGGTTAATAAGACACCTGCTATCAGAAATTTTTTTTTTAAAGCAGCTTTTGGAACCTAGTACAGATTCATACCAATCTTTCACATTTCTTGCTTTTACAGGCCTATTTAATAGTTATTATTGATAGTTATCATGTTACTTAACCCCCCCATTAAATCTAAAAGGTAAGGGGATTTTTTTTTTTTTTGCTATTGCTGTCTCTAAAATACCTTCAGGATAATAATAGAAAAATAAAAGAAATTTTAAATACTATTCTGCATACTACACTTAGGCAGGAGAATGTACATATTCTGGCTAGACTTTTTAACAGTAGCTGAAAAAGAAAGGATTATGGTATTTAACAGGTCAAATGTATCAGAAAACTATAAACCACCCTATTCTTTAAAATTCAATTAGTTCAGTATTTCCTATACAATTAGATAATACACAAAATTGATGTGCCTTCTAATTAAAAAAAGGTTTTTTTAAAAAAAAACTATTATTAAACAATCAATGTTATTCTTACTGGTCATAGGTGATAAAGTTTGATCACAAGTGTCAGCTACAAGAATTTCACTTTCATAGTGGTTTTGCTGCAGTTGTGTTGAAGACTTTAGACCTTTTGCTAATTCTGGAAAAACAAAACACATATATAAAACTTTTTTAATAAAAGATTAAAGAAAACATGAGAGAAATATCAAATGCATTAAAAATGTGGTTTTATTACAGAAATTTTCATAAGTCTGCAAACATGTAGTATCTTAAATTTTATAACTAAGAATAACAAAAACTATGAGGTGGTATAGAAAAGGCACAAATCATTGCTTGAATACACAGATTTTCTGAGACTTATAGGTTAGTATTTCATCTGTATTACTAATTTTATCTTTCCATTTTTTGTCTTATCAAAAAAGCTCATGATAATATTTTATATACTGCTATCCGAAAGAGGACCTAAATCCTACTTCATCTACTAGAATATAGTCTAGAAAATAGCAAGACCTGAAGTAATTTTTTAAGGGATTGGGGGCAGGGTGGGGGGAGGGGAACTCTAGTTATAACTAGAAAGTAGCTTTAAAATACCTGTAAAATATCTTGTAAAAATTCAGTTTCACTGAAAAAAGCTAACATCAAAAACTTACAAATAAATCAATATAGATTTACTAGAGACATATACCAGGTGCTTAATAAATACTTAATCAATTGGATAGCGTTAATCTCACTCAAATAATTTAGCTGGCTCAAAATGTTCACAATATTCTTTGCAACCAAATGTTTTAGATTCATGGTAATTGTAATACGAATGTCCAGAAGAGGAGGAATGCCCACAAATGCAATTTTTTTTAGAAGTTACATCATAATTCTCAATGAGGGAAAAATGAACCAGAGGAATTTATGCCACATACAAAGGAAGAATCCTCTAACAAAGGAAATTGGTATAATCTGCTTACTGCATGTTCATATGCACTGAAGATGTTTTAGATAGTTTCCTAATAAATTCATATCAGTTTAAAATGGTTTAAGTACAATCCTTAAGATAAAGGGTTAGCTGAAGTTCCTTCAAAAAACTGTCTTTGGTTTTTAATTTAGCATCTAGCTGCTGTATCCACTAAAGCCTGATTCCAATGTGGAGGTAAGTTTAAATTCTCTAGGGACAAGCTGGCAGTGTGGAAGCACTAGAAAGTTTTAACTGGCAATCTTCATGAATTAGCCAGTTGATAGACTGTTATGTTCATGGTGATAACAGGTGTTAACCTTTGTTCTGTCACAGACCCCTCTGCCAGTCTAGTGAAGTCAATGCTCCACTTCTTAGAATGTTTTTAAATAATTTAAATAAATGCTAATTTTGAGTTAGAGGTCAGTGGAAATAAAGATGTATTTGCCCCCCACCCCCACCCCTTCTATATTCATGGATTCCCAAAAATCTGTTCACAGACTCCATGTTAAGACTCTGGTTCTAAAAGATCTGTCTAGATAAGTCAGGTTAGAGAAGCTCATCATCAGAAGGCTGGCCATAAGCTGATGACATTTTTGGCCAAAGCAACTCCTTAAATTACTTATTAAGGGGTTAAGGGGCTGCTCTGCTTCCGTAAAGGCATACCTATACAGATGAAATCACAATGCCTTGTAACAGTTCAGGATAGTGATTTGTCTGTTTTCCACTAGATGGTGACATAAGTGCATACAGTAGAAAAAAAATTTCATCAACTTCATAAGTTTCTTCATTTTTAAAAGAAAGATTCATGTTACTTTCTGCATAGTCTTTGAAGAAAGCCTATTGAAATCGACTACTTTTCAACATAATATCTATTGTGTTCTTGCTAACCTGATTCATGATTCTAAAGACAACTACAACTAAATTTGTTTATTTGCACAAGTAGAGGGTAAGTCATGATGTGAATAACAAAAAAATAATTTATGTGTAACTCTAAAATGCATTACTATATCTTTTACCCAAGAGATCTTCCTGGTTATTGTGGATTCCAGCCTAATAGTAAAATTCACATTCATATCCTCCTTTAGAGTGTGTAAAGCACTTTTCCTACCAATGATCTTTTTTGATACTAACAAGAACTCAAAGAAAAGAAATGTTAAATGGCTGTTGTAGAGCTGGAATTTGAAACCAAATTTTTTTATTCCGAATCCAGTACTACATCACAAAGCAGTTTCCCATAGCATACGATAAAGAGCAGAGTAGCATGGGAGACAACCCCATGGAGAAGAGCGTGCTAGAGAGGATAAAGGGCGAGGTACTGAAAATGACATGAACGATACATAAAGCAGATAATGAAGGGTGAGATTTATGTTTTACCATCACTTGCTACGATATGAACAGTAATGTAGTTTTAATAAAATTTAGAGCACACACACACACACACACACACACACACAAGAACTGATCAAATTATAAAATGTCCAGTATGTACAAATGCACACATAGCAGATTAGATGTACACATCCATATACAACATAATAGATGGATGAATCTGTTCATTAGTGTGGATCATTTCTTTCCTCCTTGAACTGTAGACCTTAATCCCTTAAATCTTTCTAATTCTGTTATTACTGTCTTTAAATAAATCATTTAGAGAAGATCGATCCAATGATGCTCTTCTTGTGGAACTCTTCACAATCTAGTGATAACAATATAGCGTTTGGACTTTCCATCTATTATCTCTCATTCTCAGTAGAAGATTCAACTGTCTCCTATATCTTCAAACAATGTCTTTTCTATTCTACCTTTCATAATGAAGTCATCACTGGGAATGAGGTGGTCTATTTCTGACTCCATGGATGTATGCCTACCACTGCTGTTTGGATCACGCATAATTCTGATTCTTCAGAGATTGTGCTGTTCCAGGACATGCTGATAGTTATACAACTTCACTTGAGGAAGGTAGATCACACTAGGGCCTGGAGTCAAGAAGATCTGAGTTCGAATACAGCCTCATATACTAGATGTGTGACCCTGGGCAAGTCACTTTGCCTCAGTTTCTTCAACTGTAAAATGGGGGTGATTAATAATAGCACCAACTACACAGGATTCTTGTTGGGATCATATGAGATATTTGTAAAGCTAACAGCCCAGTGCCTGGCATGTAGTAAGCACTTTATTAAATTAATCCTTATTTCCTGCTTTCTGAAGAAGGTCTATTGAAATCAATTCTCCAGAAAAACTCATCCCAAGAACTGAGGCAGAGGTGAAGTGACTTGTCCAGGGCCACACAGCTAGGAAGTGTCTGAGGTTGGATTTTGACTCAAGTCTTTCTGACTCCCAGTCCAGTGCTCTCTCCACTATACCACCTAGCTGCCTAATCAATGAAATAACATGACCAATGAAATGGCTATATGATAAAATGCACTCTGCCAGTTTCCTGATTTGCCACTTGGAGAACCTGCAAGCTGTCCTTCCAAATAACTGTGACTTCTTAGGTCTTATTTCATTTATATGAAGAATATCCATATGGATATCAATGACAGCAAGTATTTGTTTAGCATTTAGTATATGCCAAGCACTGGGGATACAAAGGGAAAACTACAGCCCCTGCCCTCTATGGGCTTGCATTCTAATAAAAGAGATGGAAAACAGGCAAACACCTATGTACATACAAGATACATGAAGAATAGATGGGAAGATTCTCTTAAAGGGAAGGGACTAGTATTGATTGGGGACTAAGAAGAGCTCTTTGCAGAATGTGGAATTTAGGGTGAGACTTAGAGATAGCCAGAACTGTGGACTGGTATCAACTATAGCATCAATTTACTGTTATTTGATAAAGGACACACTAAGGGTTCCAACAGTTAGATTAATATTATTCTTAGCATTCTCTGTTCCACCATTTAACCACCATCACTGCATGGACCTATCTAAATGGGTCACTCTGGACTGAAAACCAAAATGTATTTTTTCCCCTGGTTCATCGAAGTTAAAAAATTAATCAAGTGATGACCCACCTTTCCCTAATGAGCCTTTGAAAAACAGCAGGTTTGAAATTATAGGTCATAGTTTTTCTAAGTATTTGCTTTATGACTTTAAATCAGTACATTAGAGGCAGTTTTGGTGTAGTGGAGTCAAACTTGGGGTCCTTGTAGTGGCTATGGGACTATGAACATGCAAGTCACTTTAATTTCCTTATCTGTAAGCGGGGCAGCTTGCAGTACCTAGTTCCCCAGGTTGCTGTAAGGCTTAAATGAGATAAGCTACACAAAGAATTTTATAAACCTTGATGTGTTGTGTAAATGTCAGCGATTGCAGGTCCCTTCATCTCTCAGTACCTCAGTTTCCTCATCTGAAAAATGAGGAAACTGGTCTAGATGATTTCGAAGGTTCTCTCCAGATCTAAATCCATGACCCTGGGTTCTCAGGCACTAGATACCTGGGCTGTCACTGAGCCTCTAGCTGAAACTTTTCCAGTTTAGTAGAACCTCCTAGTGAAACAGCTGGTTATGGTGGCCTTTAAGAGCCTCCCGTTCAGCTCCACATCAGGAAGCAGCATCAGAATAATACTTTTGTGAAGAAGGCCATAAATAGTACATTTTAAAATCTTTTCCAAGGTCACAAGTAGAACTATGAGCAAAATTCTAGCCTCAACATATTTGACCTTAAATTTAATGAACTAACGAATTCAGATACAGCAGAGGTATCAAACTTGTAGACCACAAAATTCCAGGTGCTGCTCAAACCAGATTAAAATGTAATTGGGAACCCTTTAATAAAATAAATAAAAAATAATATAACATAGGTAATGTTAATGTGTGGTTTTCTAAGTCAACATGTGGCCCAGAAAAATCCACTGTTCCAACATAAACATTCTAATTGATTACAGTTATGACTTAAGTGATTCAATTCCACAAAATTCTCCACAGATCCTTACCATTTGTACATAGAGGGTGCTCCAAACCAGTATGTGTTTGCTCTATATATCGGACATGTAGATTCTCCTTCTTTCTTCGTAGTCGGTTAAGTCCAGGAAATGAGAAAGTCAATATAGGTGAATCAGGGATAACTTCCTCCTCAGGCTCCGATGCTTTATGCTGTTTCTTCCTGATGGGGTCAGGGAGTGAAGTCAATATAAAGAAATCTATTTCCGAACATCTAATAATGCCTTCTACCTGCTACCTAACCCCCACCAGCTTTCACAACTTGATTTCTGTTGTTAATATTACTATCATTCTGGCCAGCCAATCATTTCTGACTTTTTCCTCTCTCATTCTTCTTCACAGCTCCTCATCTCCAACAAAACCAATCATTTGTCAAGCAACCACTTCAGTATCTCTTTTTCACACTTAGCATATTGTAACAGCATCCTAACTTTTCTTCCTCCCTTCAATCTACCCCCTCTCCAGTTCATCATTTCCTCTACTCATAAATCTTCAAGAGATCTCCAATGCCTATTAGAGAGAGAAAATTCTAATCCTAGCATTTGAGTGCTTCTGCAGAGCACAGTTCAGAATGAAGTTTGTAGCCACAGAAATGAATGGAGATAAGGAAGACTACAAGTGGATCTAACATTAATTTCCAAAGAACTAAGAATGGTTAACTTTTTCATGTTTAATAATAATATAACCAAACTCTATTTTAGCTCAAACTAATGTTAAAATATATTCTAAAAACAATACTGAGAATTCTCACTTCTGGGTATATTATTAATATAGTTTCATATAAGACAGCATTTAACTGTCATTTGACTATCCTAAAAGTCTAAGATTTTAAATCTATAGACAAGTACAGACTAAAATCTCTTTCATAAGAGATATACTGCTTAAGAGGGTTTCTTTCCTCTAGTAAAGAATTCACACTTTAATTTTATAAACAATTCTGTTTTTCAGAGTTCCGAGCTTTCTAGGAACTCTTTTAAGTCCTATCATCTTTAAATCTCTGATTTTAATATCTTTTCTCCACAATTACGTTGTCTTAGGACAAAAAAACACATCAAAACAAGGCAAATCACATGAGAAAGAAAGGCTTATAGATTATTGGAGCATGAAGTCTATCTAGAACCTAACTTTAAACTGATCACATCACAGTCTACTTGCCCGTTAGTCATAAAATCCTACCTGAATCATGAATGAGTCACGAGGAAAAACTGATTCCCTGACAAGGCCAGTCTAGAAGAGGCAGGGCTCCCAGAAGGAAAAAGCTAGCTCTAACCAGAGATTTCTAAACCAAACAAACAACCTGCTAGCTTTGTCCTTCTTTGTCCTTCTGATGCAAAGTGAATAAAGAGTGAAGGGGAAAAGACAACTAACTTTGATAAATGACTACTCTGTTTACAAAAATCTTAGTTCTCATTTTATTTGTGACAAATCCTACTGTAAGCCTTTGCACTTGCTATTTTCTAACTTGCCAAATAAAAGGAAATTGCTCTGAGAGAAGGTAAACAAAGGCAGACTCATTAAGAGACTCAAAAACTGAGAGGGCAGATTAATCTCCTACACTGCTGACATCCTAGGTAAAAAAATATAAGAAAAAGAGAGACTTTTACACTGGGCTCATCAAATTTAAATTGATCATAAATCCAAACTCCTAGTCTATTACTTTTCTATAGTCAATTTTTAAAGGATAAAAAAAAATCACTCATGAGTTGAGAGTGAAAATAAAGGATTAGCTTTCAAACTAACCTATACACACACCTGTACAGAGTAAACAGCATCAGACATTTTCACCACATTTCTCTCAGATCTTCATGGCACCTATATGAGTTAATTTTAGTTTTGTTCTCAACACCAGCTATCATTTTTGCCTACCATATTTACATGTAGCTTCTATTTGTCTCTTATGCTTAACACTAACTACAGGCTGTAAAACAGTCAGACATAGGTAATAATGCTCCCTATCAAACTCCACAGATCAGTGGAAAGGGAATCAGGTAGTCCTAATGTCATTATCCATACCTAAATGAAGGGCAGCTAAATGTGCAATGGATAGAATGCTGGGCCTGAAGTCAGGAAGGTTCATCTTTCTGAGTTCAATTCCGGCCTCAGACACTTACTAGCTATATAACCCTGGGCAAGTCACTCACCCTTGTTTACCTCGGTTTCCTCATCTGTAAAATGAGCTAGAGAAGGAAATGGCAAATCACTCCAGTATCTTTGCCAAGAAAAACCCAAACGGGGTCACAAAGAGTTGGGCACAACTTAATGACTGAACAACACACACACCTACATAACAATTTCACCCCTCCTTCTGCTAATACCCTGTCTCTCCCCTACTACCTCCTTTATCTGACACTAACAATTCCCCACTTTTAATTTCCATTCAAGACTTTCAGTTGGAAGATGACATAGTATATATGATGTCCTAAACAGCATAAAATTGGGAAAACTCAAAATCCTACTATTACTATTGATCTAAGACAAAACTAGTATGGACTTTAATGAAAGCCATGAGACCCAGAGCACAGAAGCTGCAACACTTGTAATAGTTAAGAAATTGTCTCCATCAGTTGCCCTAAAGATTTAGAGAAACTTATTTTGTTACAGGAATGCATACCCACCCAAAAAAAAAATCTCTTTAAAGAGCATGAAAAACCAATTTGGACCCAAAGCCTAATGATTATTGCTATATGCTTTATGGAAACTAAGTTCTAATCTTATAAAAGTGAAAGCTGAAAACTGAATATAAATTAATTAAAACTGTAAGTGGGCAATATTTAACAAAACAAATAAAATATATATATATATATTATATAACTATATATATATATATAACTATATATATATATAGTTAACTTATAGTTTTCCAAATCAAAATGTGTTTCATTGGGGTCCTTATGTGCAGTTTAGTGGCCCCTATTCCTATTTGAGTTTGATGCCACTGTTTTAAATAACTATTAAACATTGAGAATCTTAAAAAAAAACAACTAAGTTCTAAAAGAAGGAACAGTTAAATGTCTCAAGAATTATAAACAAAATGTTTTAAGTCGGTGAGACATTACAAGGCTTGTTTTATCTCCCCATTAGAATAAAATAATATATGGTCTAATTTAGAGAAATCAAAATTAGCCAAATTACATATAGCTGCCATCAGAATAAAAATATCGAGGCAGCTAGGTGGTGCAGTGAGTAGAGCACCAGCCCTGGAAGCAGGAGGACCTGAGTTCAAATCTGACCTCAGACACCTGACACATATACTAGCTGTGTGACCTTGGGCAAGTCACTTAACCCCAATTGCCCTGCCAAAAAGCAAAAAACAAAAACAAAACAAACAACCCCCCCCCCCGCAAAAACAGAATAAAAATATCTCTGAAGTAGTTTAATAAGTCAAATGACTATATAGGATAAACTCCTTACAAGTACTGTTCTAAATAAACCTTATATATTCACAGTACACACACACACACACACACACACACACACACACACACACACACACACTCACTCACTCTCTCTCTCTCTCTCTCTCTCAAAACTGCAAAAGATGCTGTAAAACACATTTAGCATAGCTACTCACTCAATTTTCTGATGTAGTTGCTCTGAAAGTTTTTTGTTTTCTTCTTGTAAGGCATTCTTGTCATTCACTGAAATATTTTGGGAAAAGAAGCCATATAAGAAATTGAAATCTAACAAAATAAACTGGCAATCATGGGAAAATATGCGTTACTAGATAACTGTTGGTTTATTGATTCATGCTACATTTCTCCTAACTCTTAAGTCAGGACAATGTCAGTTAA
The DNA here is from genome assembly GCF_011100635.1 of Trichosurus vulpecula. Taxonomy (NCBI): domain Eukaryota; kingdom Metazoa; phylum Chordata; class Mammalia; order Diprotodontia; family Phalangeridae; genus Trichosurus; species Trichosurus vulpecula. Next base: position 242,851,031 of record NC_050573.1, on the reverse strand, counting down.
GTTTATTAATTACACTGTGCAAAATTAATTTGTTACTAGGCACTGATATTACATCTGAAGTTTCATGACTGCTATGTAACTGATTAACTGATGATTTTATGTAATGCTTGTGGACCAAAAAGAAAAAGTACTTAATGTGCAAAGCAGTTTATCATTATTCATGCTGAGTATAAGAAGGAAGTGGAAAGCATTCTATTTGGTTACTCATTCTACCTAATTTCCAAGTGCCTTAATTTCTCAGAATAAATTATGGACATGAATTTTAGTGATAGATACTATAGATGAAATTAGAGACACAGTTTTAACTTTTCAGGGATAAAGTAAAGGAAGTTTCTGTTCAGGTATGGATTAAACTAGGTGCCTCTGAGGTCCCTTCCAATTCTGAGATTCTGATGAAAACTAACACAGAAACAAGTTAAATGTTATTTCTTGAAAATAATCTCTTCTCTGTTTATGAACAGAAATAATAACTGTAAGTAAATTGTATATACATCAAAGAACTCACTACTTTTTAGAAATCCGGCTCATTAAAATTTACTTAGCAACCAACCAATGCTGAAATGATCTATCTTGGAGCTATAACAATCTGCTGTGTTCATCAATAGTTAGCAATACTCACCTCTGCTTTTGTTATAAAGCTGCTAATGTGGAAAAAGTTAATTGCAGTAAATACCAACAATACAAACTTTAAGACTAGGCTGCTTCAAAAGCTTAGTAAATCAATGGTTTGAAACTTGGATTATATTTTCCCACCAGTAAAATAATAACATATATAATGGATAAGTTCCCAGGCTAACCCAAAAGGTCAGTTTTAATCCATAGTACATTTGCAGTGAATGTGCTGAAAGTACAATATTGGTATTATTTCAACTATTGCACTTAATACCGTCTCCATGGAAAAATACAATTGAATGACTACATGCTTTCCCAGCCAGATTGGTTTCTCCCACACAGGAGAAGAGTTGAGAATGCTGGGAGCAGACCCAGGTAATCCAGTAACTCTCCACCTCTACACTTCATTCAGTTTGTATGAAACAACTACAATGTACGAGAAAGGAGAGTGCCTTGGGGCATTCAAACCCCAGGTACTTGGAATGAAGAAAGGACAGTTGCCCCCAAAATGTGAAATCAATCTCCTTCTCTCCTATTTCTGTGTAAAGATTCCTTCTCTCTCCCCTGATTTACATATGCAGACTCTCATAAATGTATTTAGAAAGGCAATAGTTACCAATGTACTAACAAGTTTTAACTCTGTATCATCTTACATTGGATATTAAAATTTTGAACCAAGAAAAACTCACTAAGTTCAGTGATAAGTTTCAGATTTTGTTGCCGGATATTTTCAAACTCCTGTTGTTTTTTCCTCATGTGTTCTTCAGTCACTGCACAACGGTCACACAACCCTGCTCTTAACCTATGGAACAGAAATGAAACTTCCCATTGTAAAAACACTTGCATTTAAATTTTAAGATTTTTTTCACTTGATGAGTTAAATATAAGGTCAAAGATAAATTGAAAATGTTTGATAGCTTCATATTCATTTAAAAGGCAGCATCACTAAACGGCCTGCCTCTGGCTCATTCTAGCAGTTGTGAACATGGGCAAGTCACTTAATCTCTCAATGCCTCAAGGAACTATCCAAACTCTAAGTTACAGATTAGTTGAGTTCTATGCAGGAAGTAGTTTGCCACACCAATAAAATCACAAGTCTAGAACAACATTAACATTAACAAGTCCTTGAACATTGTCCACATATGTTAGGAACTTTGAATTTCAAATGAATTTTGTTCTATAAGTCTGGTCCATTTTAGATTTTAGTAAGAGGCTTTATATATTGAAGAAAAACATCTTATTTTACCTATGGAGGTTGTTTCCATGGCAAATTTCAAGCCCAATATTACAGCAAGACTATAATATATAATCTTAAATTTTAAGAATTTTTAAAGAGAAGCTTTACCCTTATGTTTTTGGTACCCATCACATCACCAAGTATCAGCTGCCTAAAAACCAAACTTACTACCTTTATCATCAAATAAATCTTTATTATGAAGAATAAGAATAAGCCTTTGTCATTATCAAGCCACAGAAAAAGCACCTGGGTTTTGGTCCACATATTCTGCATTGGTCACTAAGACTGGGTTCCTAAAGGATATACCTTTCATAGTTATAGTAGCCACATACTGAACTACCATGATAAACTCTTCTTTTTCTATAAATAGACCATGACTGGTCATTTGCTTGATACTTCTTTGCTGAATGAAGTGCTCCTATGTACCAGTGCCAAGAACTATGCTAAGTGCTGGAGATACTTCCAAGAAGCCCCAACTCTAATCGAGGGAGACAACACAAAAAATAAAGTTTAGCTGTAGGGTAGATATTCATGTAGATGTTACCCATAGGGAGGCTTTTGATTTTTGATTTTTAGTTCTTAGCCACTTCATAGGCTCCATCTGGAGATAACCATTTTTGGTTATATTGGACAAATATAGAGGCCAGTACCTATTGTTAGCCTTTATTAACTGCTCAAAAGTTACAAAAGTATTTTCAAAAGTTCTAAAGATATTATGTGCTCCGATAATCAATCCTCCACTTCTTAGATTCATACTCTTCTCTATTCATATAGACAACACCCAAATTCAGGCCCTCATCACCTCTCACAATGGCATCCCTAATTAGAAGTCTCCTATTCTAAGTCTCTTCCCATTCCAATCTATCCTTCATACTGATGCCAACGTTACTTTCCTGCACACAGATCTGACTCCATACTCCCCTACAGTGTAAAACTCATCAGTTCCTATAGCCTCTATGATCAAATAGAAAAAATTTGATTTTGCTGTTAAAGGTCTTCTCGACCTGATCCCAATTACTTTTCTAGCCTCCCTGTTCATTTTATGGTACAGCTAAGTCCAGATTACTACAAATAATGAATCCCCTAGAAATACGTAACACACATTTGAAAAATGTAACCACCGTAGAGGAATCATTATTTACACTAGTTGCAACCTTCTTTCTTCACAAATGGGCTTTTATCTCTGTGTTAAAGATTCAGTTCAAACACTAACCTCTACACAAAGCATTTGTTTATCCTCCCAAGTACTAAGGCTCCCTAAATTACTTTATTTTGTGTTTATTCTTTATATAGATTTTTATGCAAATGTTGCTTTCCCCCCTTTAAGTTCCTGTTGTATGCACCTAGCATCAAGTCTACTATAGAGCAGGAGTTTAAGGTTAGTTGACTAACTGATTGAATCCCCTTACTTTTTTTATGAGAAAGTATTGATCTTTCTATACTAGCTGTAGGGTGAAGTGACCACTCTCATTAATATTTTATTGGATTTTGTTAGAATACTTTTAAAATTTCATTTTCTATTTTAAGGTTCCAAAATTGTACTAAGACTGTTATTCCATAGGTGTTAATTGCTTTAAATCTGTTTTTCCTTTTGAGTTTTGATTTAAGGATGATAGTTAAGTTTCCTGACATATATACACACAACTTTCTCCTTAAAATGACTTACGCTCAGTGTGTCTTGCCACAAGATGAGCAAGGTATTTGCAAATAGTGCCTTCATCAGTTTTTTTGATTCAATCTTATGATTTAAGCTAGAAGCATTCAGTTCCTCTTTTTCCTTGGCATACATTAAAAATGTTATACTTCAAGTCCAAATAACAACTGTATGCCATGGAAGATTCCATGAGATGAAGGATCTGCTTAATATGTTTTTCAGTACAGTCATGTAACATGACCTCATACAATACACCAAGTGATCAATAAGATGCTCACAAGTCTGGGGGTCATTCAGGTCTATTTAGAACACAGGATAATGGGTTTCATGCAAGGCAAAACCAGAGGCAGCTAGGAGGCTCGGTAGATAGTGTTGGGCCTGAAGTCAGGAAGATCTAAATTCAAATCCAATCTCAGACACTTACTTGCTGTGTGATCCTAGGAAGTCACTTAACCTTTGTTTGCCTTAATCCACTGGAGAAAGAAATGACAAACCACTCCACTATCTCTGCCAAGAAAACCCCATTGAAGGTATTGGGGTGCTATGGTGCATAGGGTCATGAAGAGTTGGACAAGGTTTGAACAACTGATCAAAACTAGAATGGGTGTAGACTTTCTCCCTGAAAGATAGTAGGTTTTATATTAATTTTTCTCAACATCACTATTATTAGTCTATTTTAAACAGAGAATAGTTTACTATGTGGACTTCAACCACTCTCAAAGTTTCACTGTGATTTGAATCTATTAAAATCAATTACATTGAAATAGTTGTTAAAATATTGAAAAAAAAGTTTATAAAATCCAGGTTAAGAACCCATGATCTATTTAATATATTTTGACATGAATAAACTCTGAAGGCAGAGCTGAGTTGACAGCTTTGAAATCATCAACATATGCACTAAAAAAACCCATAAAGACAATGCTTTTGGGTGGCTTGTTCAATAATTACTGAATTGTTAGGTTGTTCTTTCTTACTCTAAGACTCTTTTGTGCATCTTTTTTGTTCTTGAGCCCAATATACTGTTTTCCTGTACATTTATGTATTGGGGGGTCTGGGGAGAGAACCTAAGATGTGAATCCTTTGTATAAAATACATAAACACGTAACTGGCCTATATTTGGAGGGGTCACTTGTGTTCTTGTCTTTTGGTAACAGTCAGTAAAAGCATTTAACAAAGTGCTTACTATGTTCCAAGCACTATGCTAAGTTCTAGGGATACAAAGAATGGTGAATAAAGGTTCCCTGCCACAAAGAACTCACATTCTAGTAGGGGAAGACAGCTTGTAAATAACTAGGTACATACAAGATGATGGTAGATGAAAGGAAAGGCAGCTTAGGGAGACTGGGAAAGGATGCCTGGAGAGGTGGGGTTTGACTTGAAATCTTAAAGATGCCATGGAAACTAAGAAATGGAAGTGAAAAATAGCATTTCGGATCAGGTGGATAGCCAAAGCAAAAGGTAGAGAGATGGGAGATGGCCAGTACAGTTGGATAGTAAAGTGTATGGAGGGGAGTGGATATAAGAAGATGGGAAAGGTAGAAAGAGACCATGTTATTAAAAGCTTTGAATGCCAAACATAGAAAACCAATGAAATTTACTAGAAGTGCAAGGGGGTGGGGTGAGATGGGTAACAGTAACATAGGCAAACCAATTTTTTAGTAAAATCATCTAGGCAGCTGAATGGAGGATGGATTAGAGAGGGAAAGATTACAAGCAGGGAGAATAATTAAAAGACTCTTGTAACAGTCTGTACAAGAGGTGATGAGGATGGTCAGAACCAGGGTAAGGAGTTGTGTAAGTAAAGAGAAGGGTATGATATATACAAGTGATGTGAAGGTCAAAATGCTGAGATTTGGCAATGGACTGGATATAGGTGGGGTTAAGTGAGAAAGTGAGTTGTCATCTTCTTTATTAAATATTTCCCAATTACATTTAAAAAACATTTTAGCATTCATTTAAAAAAATTTTTAATTCCAAATTCTCTCCCTCTCTTGTCCTTTCCCTACCCCTTGAGAAGACAAGCAGTATATCAATTATACATAAGAAATTATGCACATTTCCATATTAGCCATGATGCAAAAGGACACACACACACACACACACACGCACACACACACACACACACACACACACACACACACACACACACGAAATCAAGTAGAAAAAAGTATGCTTCAATCTGCACTCTGTGTTCATCAGTTCTCTCTCTGGAAGTGGATAGCCTTTTTCATCATGGGTCCTTTGGAACTGTTTTGGATTGTCTTGACCAGAGTAGCTAAGCCTTTCACAGCTGATCACTGTTATAATATTGCTGTAACTCTATTCAGTGTTTTCCTACTCACTTTATTGTGCATCACTTCCTATAAGATTTCTTAGGTTTTGCTAAAACCATCCTGCTCATCATTTCTTATAGCAACAACAGTATTCTGTTACAATTATATACCACAACTTGTTCAGCCATTCCCCAATTGATGGACCTATTCCCTCAATTTCCAATTCTTTGCCACCACAAAAAGAGATGTTATAATTTTTTTTAATAGGTCCTTTTCCCTTTTCATTGATTCTTTGGAATACAGACCTAGTAGAGGTTTTGCTAGGTCAAATATTATGCAGATTTTTATAACCCTTTGGGCATAGTTCTCCAGAATAGTTAGGCCAGCTCACAGCTTCACCAACAATGCATTAATATTCCTATTTTTCCATATCCCCTCCAGTTGTCATCCTCTTTATAAAATTTTTTTTAAAAGTGGTCTGAAAATGGAAGTAAATACTTTGCTACAAATTTGTATGTCATGATGAAATATGTGAGTAAACAATTACAGATTTTATGCAGCTATTCTGCTTTAGTTTTGTGGAGAAGTTAGTTTCATTCATGTAAATGGCTTTTTGGTTTATTATATTATAGTATGAGCATTTTATTTTGCATTTGATTTGAGTTTTTGTCATGTTAGACTTCTTGTAAACACACAGATGCCCAAAAATTATCAACATCATGCTCCTTCAAAGGTTTTTCTCTCTATCTTCTAATTTCACTGTTCTTGAGGAAGTCAAGTTTTTGACAGATGCCAACCTGCTGATTTTGTCCTTTGCATCAGTTTTGAGTCCTTGTGTTGCTTCACAATTTTGACCTTTACTTTAAATCATTTATTACGGGAATCTAGAACTTCTAATACACTTTTGTTTTCTAGATTCTATTCAAGACTTCTGGAATTCCCTTCCCAGGTTTTATGGCTTTTTGGATTACCTTTAATTGTATAAAATGGCATTGAAGTTTTCTACTGCAAACACAAATTAGATATTGATTCAGTCTTCCAAAGCTTTTCCTCAGATCTTCAAAGCTTTCTCAAGCCACTCCTGCTATGATGGATCTGTCCTTAGCTGTATTCTTTGAGAGCTCTACTTTTCCTCCAACAATTCTTACCAAGATAACTGCTGTCACATTATACGGTTGTGTCCAAGTTTTGAAATGTTTTTATACTTTCTGTTAAATATTTTGGATATATTAATGATGGTTATGGCAAAGACCAAATGTTATAAAAAATTACTCTTTTGGTATAGTTGGTCTGTGTGCTATCAAACTCAAAAAAGACATTTCAAAATTCTAGTATTCCTATCTTCTCTTAAAAATCATTTGAGACATTGGTCTCAAAATGACATTTTGTCAAGCATTTCATTATTAACCAGAATTTGTGGAATTTGTTTTAAGTGAAGATTTTTAGTGACCATTGTTATATTATTCAACATTTCCCTCTTCAGGTTTTAGTAACTTCTCAGTATCAGCTCATTTCATCTAATGTGGGCTTGGTGATGACACTATTTCTTACAACTGCCCCTGTATTGGTCTGCAAAAATTGTTATGTAACTTGGAGCTCAAGGCTTTACTGACTTTTAAAAAGCAGCGTAAAGCCCTTGCCTATAACCAGTGAGATCTGCCAACAGGAATTATTATTGCTAACGTTGACAACACTCTATTAAACCATGCTGCCTCTCTCTGAACAAATGCAGTGTGCTGCAGATGGCACTAGACCTAGATTCTAGTCCTAATTCTGCCATTCAACTATTTTAATTTCTCCATTTTGTAAAATGACAGATTTTGAAGTAGATTATTAGAAAGTCTTTTTTATTACTAAAATTACACTATTCCAATTTTCCAGCTACTCTCTAAAAATTCCCTCAAAACCCAGGTCTAATACTGGGAAAAGAAACTTATCATAACTAATCTTGGACAAAGTCTGGCAAATAAGAGAAATCGTTGAAAAAAAATTCTCATTCCAATGCATATTTTGTTATAATCAATTTAGTAAGAATTGAACAAACTGCCTGAAAGCAATTTAACATTTCCAGTGCCATTATTGAGGTACTAGGAGCCTCTAGCTCAGTTTTATACTCATGGCTTATTCATGTATTATAAATATATAAACAGAACCAAGCATAGTAGAAATGTTAGTACATTTGAAATCCACACAGAAGACTTTTCTGTATTTAAAAATATGATGATGTCAAGAACAATTAATGTAGGATGTCCCAAGAATCTTAATGAAATTTTAAACTTTTTTTTAAAAGTAGCTTAAAACTACACTGAGATCCTTGAGATAACCTATATAAAGCATGGTATGTTTCAGTTTAAATTCATTATGGTTTTTCTTTGTCTTAAATCCATTATCATGTCTCCTAAATATAATTAAATGGCTCCAAAATTTGTGAGGGAATGGTATTAAAATACCTTTTGAACCACTTGTTGTACTAGGGTAATGTTAGGTTATATGACTATTCCCTGTAAGTGACATTCCTTTTCCTACTTTGGGGCATCTGTATCAGGGAATCCCCTCTGTCTGCAACACCCTCCTGTCCTCGACTCTGCTTTGTAGAATTCCTCACTTTCTTCAAAACATAGCTCGGGTGCCATCTTCTACTCTAAGCCTTTCCCAAAACTCGCCAATTTATTAGTACTGTCTCCATCTTGAAATTACTTTGTTATATTTTTAACATATTTTATATTTACTTTTGGACACTGTAATGCCAACCAAGTAAGTTCCTTGGAGGCAGAAACTGCTTCATTTTTATATTAGCACTGTGTCTTAAATACAGCAGGTGCTTAATAACTATTTTCTTAACTGAAATTTTTGAGGTGCCATGTGGACTATGAAAGAATTAGGCATTTTAAAAATGCTAATTATTAGCAGATATTACAGTTATCCCTTCTACATTGTGACTTTCCCCATTGTGGTTTTGATATATTGTGGGTTGCCATAAGAAATTAAATGGGAATTTTTGGAGAGTTTTGTGGAAGCCACATATGATTTTTACAAAGGCCAGCCGACAATAGAAAAAGTTTAGAAACCCAGAAATGTATAAAATATGTATATAGAATTATATAGTATCAACATATTTTATCTTTTAGTACCATAATACCAATAATTCTCTGGCACTAAGGGAGGATCCAAAAATTTTATATGTATTTTCCAGATCACAGGAGTGCTGTGCCCCTAACACCTGTGACATAGAAGAGATAACTGTATTCCTGGCTTGCCTTATTAAAGTCTGAGTAAAGAGACATTTATACATTAAAAAAAAAATACAGGGGCGGCTAGGTGGCACAGTGAGTAGAGCACCAGCCCTGGAGTCAGGAGGACCTGAGTTCAAATCTGGCCTCAGACACTTGACACGCTTACTAGCTTTGTGACCTTGCGCAAGTCACTTAACCCCAACTGCCCTAGCTTCCTCCCTCAAAAAAAAAAAACAAAAACAGAAAACAGTCTACTGAAAATTCCAACCAGGGGTGAGTCTGTAGATCCAAAATGGGTCAGTAACTTGTAGAGCTCAGAGCAGAACATCAATGAGCAGACTTCATTCTAGATCCAATTACTTTGGGAACATGAAAAGCTTGCTAGTCTCTGGGATGAGCTGTGAAAACAGTAGACAGGTGCATTAGGATAGAAGCTCAGTCCAGATATCACCCCCAGCAGTCTGCTGAACCCAATCCTAAAATCAAGTCCAAAGTTGAGAAGCAAAAAAAACCCCAAAAAACCAAACTAGAATCCCACCATAAAAAGGGATTATTGTGACAGAGAAGCTCAAGATGTAAACACTATAGAAGAGAATGACTTGAAAACATCTACAAGCAAGGCCTCAAAGAAAAATGTAACTTGGACACAAATCCAACCAAAATTCCTAGGAGAGATTAATGCAAGGGTTTTTAAAAAGGGTTAAAAAATGATTTCAAAAAACAAGCAAGAACTGTATACAGAAAGAAATGAGAAAAGAGATAAGAGCTACAGGGAAAAAAGATATGAAAGGAGAATCAGCAGCCTGGAATAAGAGGTACAAAACCTTGCCCATGAAAACAGTTTCCTGAAAATTAGAATGGACCATACAGAAGCTAATGACTCCACAAGACATCAGGAAATACTAAAAACAAATTCAAACGACTGAAAAAAAACGTGAAGTAGTTCATAGCAAAAACAACTGACCGAGAAAACGTATTAAGGTCAGAGCATTTAAGACTCATTGGACTATCTCAAAGCCATGACCAAAAAAATGAGCCAAGACATCATATTTTTAGAAATCACAAAAGAACACTACACATATCTCTTAGGTACAGAGGGCAAAACAGAAATGAAAGAATCAACTGGTTACCTCCTGAAAGAAAATTGCCATGAATATCATAGCCAAAATCCAGAGCCCTCAGGTTAGAGCAGCCAGAGAGGATTCTCAAGGAGCCATAATTAGCAAGATTGGTCTCCCTTCCATTAAGTTTCTTCCCTCTCTAATCGATTCTCCATAGAGCTGCCAAACAGGTTTTCTTAAAATGCAGACCTGACCATGTCACTTCCCTACTCAGATAAGCCAAGAATTCCCTGAAATTTAAACTAATTTTCAGGAGGTAACTAATTTAAGGCAGAGACTATTTTTGTTTTTTCTTTATATCCCAAGGACACAGCACAAATCCTTGGCACACAGCAAGCACTCGATAAATGCTTGTTGATTAATTACTTATTCTTGCTTAATTTTGAGGGGGGAGTAAGTATCTTAGAGAAAATATTTGCAACTAAAGATAATGTAATTTCTGGTCAGGAAAGCATTGCAGACTAGAAAGAATGGAAGATGTAGGGGTCAGATCTGGGCTCCAAATTCTGCCTTTGATACTAGGTATGAGACTTTTGGCAATTCATCTAATGTCTCTGAATTTGTATCCTAGTCTGCAAAACAGGATATAACAGTTATAGTAATAGTACCTACCTCACAAGGTTGTTCTGAAGATTAAACGAGATAGTGTGTGTAAAGTCCTTTGGAAGCCTTAAAGTTCTTTGTAAATGTTAGTTATTATTATCCTCCAATACTAAAGAAATCCAATTTGAATAGTCAAAACAATCAGAACAAAACTGACCAGAGAATAGCTTTCTGAACATATCAAAAATAAGATGAGAGAATAAAATGACTGCAAAATTCTAGATAACAGATGGCACCACTGGGGGAAATCTAATGTATGACTGAACCCAACAGTCAACCTATGCTAAAAATAATATGGGTTCCTTCCTTTTGAAGGGAGTAATTCACAATGCAATAAATGAGACTGAGGAGTCTAAGAAGTCAAAGGGAATAAAAATATATTTTCAGTTTTGAAACTAGCATGTCCCACAAAATACTGCCAAAATAAAATGCTTCTAAAAATTTAAAAATATTTAAGTTTTCTAATTAACTTGCCTATTTTTTAAATTAAGATTCTGAGATGGATCCTAATTTAACTTCAAGTCAACTAAGTCTTTATATGTTTTAAAAAGCACTGCTCATGATTTAGCATGTGATAGAGAAATAAAAATACAGATTTCTCTATGAAAAATTGTTAAATTCCATTTCATGTAATATAATTTAAAAAATAAACTTGATCAATATATTTTGCTTTTTAATATCACCATAGTTTCTCCCCAGCATTCTCCCCCTCAGAGAACTTCCTTAGTAAAAATGCAAAAATGTTTATGGCCATTTTATTAATACCTGTTTGAATTCTAACATAGCAAAATGAATTATCTAATAGAAAACTTTTAAATGTATGTTTCATCTCACATTATTGATAGAATAAAATAATTAACATTAATAAAATAGAAATTGCTTTAATGGTGCCGTGATATGAAGACTACCTCCACCAAGGCACATTACAGCCCCCATGCCTTTCCATTACTGTTGTTGTTGATAAGAACAGATTACTACAAAACTCTGTTACTTTTTATGTCTCCTAATCTTCAGTTGGTTCATTCTAGAAAACAAGAGTATAATTTTCCAATTAAATTCTTGTGATAAATGGCGGCTGCTGTTTATACTCTTCCTCCTGCCCCAAATCTGTTTCTTATATGTTGCCTCAACATTGCTTTGGCTAAAATGGCTTGCTTGCCAGTTGGTTGGAGCAAAGTCCATGGCCTCTAGGCAATGGCAGAGCCAGTGGCCTCTGAGGCACTGATATTCCCAGAGCTCCTCATGATCTCAGTCATCCTTGACTCTTCCCGTTCCCTCACTCCCATATCCAATCATTCTATTTCTATACTGTTGGACCTAGTGTTTTCTTTCCAATGATCCAGCCATCACCATAATTCAAGTTCTTAACCCTCTTGTTTTGATGAATAACTTCCTTTTTGGTCTCACTGCTTTCAGTATTTCCCTCTCAATCCATCTTCTATCCAGTTGTCAAAATAATTTTCCTAAAGCATGACTCTGATCATGTCACACCCTGAGTCAAAAATCTTCAACAGCCACCCATTTTCTATAGGATAAAATACAGCCTCCTTAAAATCTGGCATTTAAGGTCTTCTACCATCTGGTTCTTACCTACACTTTCAGCCCCATCTCACATCACTTCTCTGCACAAACCCTTGTAGCCAAACTAGTCTGCTAGCCATTTGCAGAATTCAATAGGTCATCTCCCACTTACTGTGCATCTGTACAAGTTGCTCCCCTCCCCAACCTGGAATGCAATCTCCTCATCTTCACTTTTCAAAATTCTTATCTCCCTTCCTTCTTCAAGACTTAGTTCAGGTATCTCCTCCTCCATAAAGCATTCCTTGATCCCCTTCCACTTGATTATTTTTGTTCTCTTACGTCAGTTTTTCTTGCACGGTTCTTACTGGTGTGTATACATTATTTGTTTCACACCACATTCTACCCTATAGAATGCAAGCTTCTTGAGCAGAGGGACAACCTCTTGAGAAAAAGGACCATGTGTACTCTCTGTATCTAGAACAATGCCTTGCACCTGGGTAGACACTTAATGTCTACTGAACTGCATTTGAATATTTTCTCTACAATGTATTTCAAATTCCAAGTCAATGATCTTAAGAGACCACAATGAAAGTCACATAGTAATCTATGAAACATTTAAGTAGGTCAAGTGTTCAGATTTGTATTATTGGGGGAAATTTACAAATAGGTGGGATCACAGATCCATCTGGGTGCTGAGTAAGTCCTAACTATGTGGAATAGGGAAGTAAAAGTAAGAATCATGTATAATCTCATCTCAGAATAAAACAGACGGGAAATGTTTGGTTTGCCATCATTCTATTGTAAGGTACTTGAGGCAAGGAAATAGTAAAGTCTCCATCTTTTAGATCAGTGTGGACTTATGTTCTTTTAAAATGGTATAGAAAAAACTGGCTACAGTGTACAGATTCTCCATCTCAATGTGGTACAAAATTAAAATTACACTTTGGCAAGCTAAATAAAATATAACATAGGCCTTTAAGCTACAATAAAGGAAATGCACATTCCTATTCCTCAAGCAAAACAATTCTATCTTTTAGTTACATAAAATATTTGTGGTATTCTTTATGTTTATACTTATATTTAAAATTCCAAAATAAATATAAGATTAAAGTATTTCTTTACTAATCTCCAACAAAGATACTGTTAAACTTTTGCTGATGGATGGACAATTTGAAGCATTTTTCTAATAGACCTGTATTTTCATTAAATCTTCAGCATCAGAATTTTTGCAACAGTTGATAACTTGGTATTAATGCAATAATAAAAATAATAGACTTGATATGGATGAATAAAAGCTACAGCTAGAAGTAAACTAGTAGACAAAGAAGCCTTTTGAAACATTCGACAATTACTTTACTAAATGCTATAATTCTGGGTATTAAGCAACATCCTGTTGCCTGGTTAATTTGCCTCTAAAAAGTGAGTAGTTTGTGTTTCAGTAGAATCCTACTGTTTTTCTGAAATATTTCTCATCAAAAGATATAGTGTAGTTAAAAAGAATATGAAAATGCCATCTGTTAATGTGAAGGTAAACCTGTGGCATGCCCTGTTTCTGTATCGGTGTGATTAATCTGGAAAATCCAAAGGAGGCAGCCTTGAGAAAAGGTCTTTTTAGTTGAAACAAGAGGACAAAGAACCCCTTCACATTAAGCCAGGGCATACTGTATTCCTACCATAGACCTTGGAATTCAAACCTAAATCGATGTCAAAAATACATGATTTCTTCTGTTCATAAAGTGAGACTTAACTCTTATCCTCTTACCTACCACTCATTATTATTATGGCTACCTGATGAGTTTTGTTGTTCAGTAATTTCAGTGGTGTACAACTCTTTGTGATTCCCTTTGGGGTTTTCTTGGCAAAGATAACGGAGTGGTTTGCCATTTCCTTCTCCACCTCATTTTATAGATAAGGGAAACTGAGGCAAAGAGGGTTAAGTGACTTGCCCAGGGTCACATAGCTAGTAAGTACCTGAGGTTGGATTTGAACTCAAGTCTTCCTGACTCCAGATCCAATGCTCTATCCACTGTTCCACCTAACTACCTGAGAGTAGAAGACAAAAGGAACAAGAGTAGTTTGAAGGGCTGGGGGTAGGGTGTGGGGAGAAGCCTAATCACATTGCTTAGAAAAGAAAAGCATATATTTTCCTTTATGCAAGTGTGGTCCTAGGGACAGGGGTCAAGAAGCTTCTTCTTTGGAATTAGAACTACTCCTGGCTAGTAAACGTATTAAGTTACAAGCTACAACCCAAAAGAGCGCTCTTGACTGCTTGTTCTACTTCACTGGAGGGAGTAGAAAACAGATATGACATAAAAACCACCTACCTGAATTATCAACTGCAAATGAAACTTCAAGAGGAGCTTCCAATGATCAATAAAAATGCATTTGGTGTGTATATACATGTGTATATACATACACACCAAATGCATTTAAGAAACTATAGTTCATTTGGGCTATCTAAATGGTTTAGGAAAATTGGCATGAAAGTGATGGCAAATCTACCAAGCCGGGAAGACTTCAGTGATAGGCCTCATAACGTTCTGCATGCCTGTCATTAAAGAGATAGCCTAGCTAAACTCAGAAAGGCTTATCAATTCAAATTGAGCCATCAGTAAGTAATGTAATTAATATTTTCCAACTACAACTTCAAAAAACCATCTACCTATGACATAGATGGGCTGCTATCTGCACTGTTGGAGTGAGTACCCCATCCTCAATGAGATCATAGACCCTTGAAGTTTCCATCTTTAGATAGCTTATTGGCACTTTTCATTTTTCATTTTTTAAGATTTAGTAAAGTACTTGGAGTTCCTTGATAGAAATACCAATGGTAATGGGATAACAACAACAGCTGATCTTCTATAGACTGTCAGTGTTATTTCATGTGATTCTCAAACAACATAGACACTACAGGTATTATTATTCTCATTATACAGAAAAGAGAATCTGATCGGTTTAGTGACCTGCCTTTCAGTCAAAGATTTCAATAAAAACCATAGAAATTTAGAGCTGACCTTTAGAGGTCATTTTATTCATCTCTTCCCCATCTTTTTAAGTTAATTATAACCTAAGAAGTTAAGGGACTTGTACAAGGTCACAAAGATAGCAATGGCAGAGCCAAGCCTAAGATCTTTGATTTTCTGTCTAATGCTGAAGTCCTTGCAAACATTATTGCAAGAATAGCAAGCCTTTTAAAGAGTGGGTAACAAATTTCAGAATAAATATTTAGACATTTAGCAAAACTACATATAACCTTTTAAAGACCTTGGCAGAACTATACTGCCTTTATAAGCTCATTTTATTATACTCTTAAACACTCCATAAAACTTTAATGACTTACGCTTACTCTAAAGGATTAAATAAGTTAACTAAAGCACAATTTAACGAAACATTAAATCATCTACTCTAAAGCTCCTGAAGATCTTTTTTTTGAGTGAGAAATACTTTTTTCCTAACAAAAACAAGACAGTTGAACCTAATAACTTCACAAAGTTACCAACCATTATATTACAATATAACAAAGCTTTGTGATTTTGTCAAGTAATGGAACTCCTTCCTCTGAAGCAGAGTGCAACTCATCTTTAACATAATAAGAGGTCTTAGAGAACAGCCTGATAATCAGAGAGGTTAAATGGATCATTTTACAAGTATTGATTAGGCACCAAATATGTGCTAGGTATGGGTAGCTAGGTAGGAGTATCAGGCCTGGAGTAAGGAGGACTCATCTTCCCGAATTCAAATCTGGACTCGGACATAAGCTGTGTGACTCTGGGTAAGTCATTTAACCCTATTTACCTCAGTTTCCTCATCTGTAAAATGAACTAGAGAAGAAAATGGCAAAGTACACCAGTATCCTTGCCAAGAAATCCCTCAAGGCAGTGTCATGAAGAGTCAAACATGACTAAAAAATGACTAAACGACAAAATGTGCTAGGCGGTGGACACTCAAAGACAGAAATGAAATGGCTCCTGCACCAAAGAACTGGACTTTCTATTGGTGAAAACAACATGTAAATATATATATATATATATATATATATATATGTATGTATGTATGTATGTATGTATGTATGTATCCCCAAAATCATATACACACATATATTTATTTTTGGATTGCACCTATGATTTCTTCAATACAGAGATCTCCTATGGAACTTACTTCCCAACATTTGTTTAAAGAGTTGCCTAAGGTACTAAGAAGTTAAGTTACTTGCCGAGAGTCACATTAGATGTGTCAGAGGTGGGAACTGAACTAAGTCTTTTTGACTCAAAGGCCAGCTCTCCGCTGTTTAATACTGCCTCATATATAATAGATACATAACAGATACCAGGACAAGTATTTTTTTAGCAGGGAAGTGGGGAAGGAATTAGCAAGTGGGGAAACAGAGGTTTCCTATAGAAGGTGGTGCTTGAACTAAGACTCTAAAAGGGAAAATGAGAAAGGAATTGATTTCAGGCATGGAAGACAAGCTGGTCAAAAGCTATCCATATACCCTACCTAGTGGTGACTCCCAAAGCAGGTCTGAATTAAGTTTTGTGAGAAAATGTTTTCTCTCTAAACAATAATTTCATATTATCCTTTCTTTAAAGCTAATCTTAATCATTTAACAAGTATTTAAGTGTCTACTATTATGTACAAAATATAGTAATAGACAAATGCTAGAGTCAGAATCACAAAACTTCTGTCCTTCCTCTAAGGGAAATGACAGTCAAGTTGAATAGGCACAGAACAGAAAAAACAACTAATGAGGAATCCTGATTTAACACCTAAGGAAACATCTGAGGACAAGCTGGTATAGACTACATACTGAAAGTATAGAGGGAATGCAGCAGGGTACAGTGGAAAGATCACTAGAATGAGAAGAGCCCTGGGTTCAGTCTCAGGTCTGACACTATAGCTGTGTGATCCTGGATATGCCACTTACCCTCTCTAAGCCTCAGTCTCTTCATCTACAAAGTGGGAATGACATCAATTATACTGTCTACCTCACAGTCATTACGAGAGATTTTCTTTGTAAACCTTAAAGCATTATATAAAAAGTTAGTATAAGGAAAGCTTCATGCGGGAAGATTTGAAGGACCTGTATCAGCAACAAGCAAGAAAAAAAAGAATTTTACATGGAGGGAAGAACATGTCTGTGAAGAATCTGCCACTGCTCTCCCTCAAAATTATATTGGCTATAACCTCTACTTCCCTGCAGATCAAAGGGTTACCAAATGTGAACTCAATCAACATTTTTTAAGCATCCTGGTGTTAGTCCCTGGAAATACAAATACAAAAACTGAGGCTATCCCTGTCCTCAAGGAACATACATTTTATCTCTGAGGTATATGTTCACAGATTAGGAAATACAATATATATACAAAATAAATACATCACCTTATTCTCAGCACATAAAGCCTACACTGGGATGACCAGAGCAGAAAACCAAGACCAAAAGGAAGCGAGCAGTTCAGTCACTCTGAAGCTCAAGAGCCTCCCTGCAGGCTAACAGTGACTAAAATTCAACTAGCATAAAAGGCAAAGAACTTCCAGAACTCAAGATCAGGATGGCAGTAAACAGACTTCTCCCCATTTTGGCAACACTGAAAACTTGCAGGCCCCCATATTGAGCTGTGAAAACAGCAGAAGTTCAGGCCTCCCAGAAATAGAACTCCATATTAGTATAAAGCCCAAAGTTGAGAAGATGGAAGAATGAACAAACAAAAAAGAAGCCAACTACAAAGAGCTAAGCTCAAGTGACAAACACAGAAGAAAACAATGACTTGAAAACATCAAATATAGGCTTAAAGAAAAATGCAGACTGGATGCAATCACAGCAAGAATTATTAGACAAAACAAGCACTAAAGAGATAAGAAAAAAACTGATTTTTAAAAACAAATAAGAGCAGCTGAGGAAAAAACTAGAAAAGGAATGAGGGCTATCAAGAAAGTTATGAAAAGAGAATTAAAACTCACTGAAATATATACTTATTGAAGAAAAGAATTCCTTAAAAATTAGAATAGGCCAAATGGAAGCCGACACGTTTAGATGTCAAGAAATAATAAAACAAAAATAAAAGACTGAAAAAAATGGAACAAA
Source organism: Trichosurus vulpecula (assembly GCF_011100635.1). Classification (NCBI taxonomy): domain Eukaryota; kingdom Metazoa; phylum Chordata; class Mammalia; order Diprotodontia; family Phalangeridae; genus Trichosurus; species Trichosurus vulpecula. The sequence continues at coordinate 242,832,695 of NC_050573.1, read as the reverse complement.
ATACAAAATATCTGACAGGAAAAACAACTGACTTGGAAAACACTGAGGAGAACTAATTTAAGAATCCTTGGTCTACCTACTTAAATACAACAAACAAAAACAAAATCCTTGACATCACCTTAAGAAATTATTTTAAAGGAAAACGGCCCAGATATAGTAGAATCAGAAGGCAAAGTAGAAGCAGGAAAAAAAATCCATCAATCATGTCGGAAAAAAAGATCCCATAATGAAAGTTCCCAGGAATACTGTAGCCAAAATCCAGAACTCCCAGGTCACATGGAAAATACTGCAAGCAGCCAGAAAGAATTCAAGTACTGTGAAGCCACAATTAGGATCATGAAAGATTTAGTAGCCACCACTATAAAGGAGTAGAGGGCTTAGAATCTGAAATAAACAGTAAAATTGTAAGAGTGGGGGGGGGGACCTCAATTTAACCCTCTCAAGCCTAAAGCTAACCATAAAATAAACAAGAAAGTTAAGCAAAAGGAAAGAATTTGAGAAAAATTAGATGACAGACCTCTAGAGAATATTATATGGGAACGGAAAAGAGTACAGACAGATTTTGCTTAATGTATGTAAGTGGACTGTTCTGCACATCTCTTCCTTCCCTTGGGGGGTGGGGGTGGGTGAGGGAAAGGTGTGGCCCCACACCCTCTGTGACCTAGTGCCAGAGCACTAATGTGTAGAACCCTTGGCATAGGGCTGCATAGTGCACAGGCATTGCTGATAGCATGAGGTCTGCCTGCCGGGGAGGTGAATTTGCATAATGCAAATTTAATTAAAACAAGAACTATCTATATATCTATTTCTCAACTGTATCTGGCCCCTTCACAAAAGTTTACATGTATTAAAAGTAAAAACGATCTCACAAACAAATGTAGAAAAACAGAAATATCAAATGCATTTTTTCTGACCATGATGGAAATAAAAAACATTTGATAAAAGGCCTTTAAAGCATTAACATTAATTAAAAATGAAATATTTGTATTTGTGTTCTGGCCCTTGAGTCTAAAATAAAATGAAATAAAAAGAAATGAAATATTTAATCCTAAAGAATGGGTAGGTCAAAAAACAAATCACAGAAACACTCACTAATTTCAATAAAGATAATAACAATGAGACAACAAACCAAAATTTGTAGGATACAGTTAATGCAATACTTAATGGAAAATGTGTAACTCAAAGCAAAAAAGAGAAAGAGCAGATCAATAAATTCGGCATGCAATTAAAAAAGTAAGAAAACCAACAAATTAAAATCCCCCAATTAACCATCAAAATAGAAATCCTGATGCTTCAAGGAGAGATTAGCAAAACTGGAAGTAAAAAAAACAAAAAAAAAATAGAACTAGGAGTTGGTTTTTAAAAAAAGATAACTACTGGCTAACAGAATTTTTTAATGAAAGAAAACAAAATTGCCAGTATCAAAAAAATGAAAAAGTAACCAAATGAAGGGGAAATAAAAGCAATTTTAGGAGCTATTTTGCCCAACTATATGCCAATAAAACTGACATCCAATAGATGAATATTTACAAAAATATAAATTGCACAGATTAGCAGAACAGAATAATTAGAACACTCAAATAATCTTATTTTAGAAAAAGAAATTAAACAAATCACAACTGAATTCCCTAAAGAAAAAAACACCAGGACTAGATGGATTTACAAATGAATTCTACCAAACATTTAAAGAACAATTAATTCCAATGACACAAATTATTTGAAAAAACAGACAAAGAAGGAGTACTACCAAATTCTTTCTATGACACAACTATAGTCTTAACAACCTACAACAGGGAGAGACAAAACAGAAAAAGATAACTACAAGCCAATCTCCCCTATTGATGCAAAAATTTTAAATGAAATACTAGTGAGGAGATTAAAACAACATAACAAAAAAAAATTGTACACTATTACCAGAGTGGATTTATATGCAGAAGGCAGAGATGGTCTAATACTAGGGAAACTATCAGCATAACTGACCACATTAACAACAAAAGCAACAGAAATCATGTAATTATTATAATAGGCACAGAAAAAGCTTCTGGCAAAATGCAACCCCCATTCTTGCTATTAAAAAAAAAACAACCTAGAAATTATGGCAATAAATGGAGCTTTCCTTAAAGTGATAAGTATCATTGATTTATAACCAAGAGCATGCATTATCTGTGACGGGAAAAAGCCAGAAGCTTTTTTAATAAGATCAGGGTTGATTCTGGAGACAAATTTGGAACTATGCCCAAAAGGCTATAAAACTGTACAAACCCTTTGATCCAGCAATACCACTTCTGGGGCTGTATCCCAAAGAAATCTTAAAAAAGAGAAAAGGACCCACATGTACAAAAATATAGCAGCTCTTTTTGTGGTAGCAAAGAACTGGAAATTGAGGGGATGCCCATCAATTGGGGAATGGCTGAACAAGTGGTGGCATATGAATGTAATGGAATACTATTGTGCTATTAGAAATGATGAGCAGGCAGATTTCAGAAAAACCTGGAAAGACTTAGATGAACTGATGCTGAGTGAAGTGAGCAGAAAAACCAGGAGAAAACTGTACACAGTAACAGCAACACTGTGCAATGATCAGCTATGAACACTTAGCTCTTCTCAGCAATACAATGACACCAGACAACTCCAAGACTTGTGATGGAAAATGCTATCCACATTCAGAGAAAGAACTGATGGAGTCTGAATGCAGATTGAAGAATACTATTTTCACTTTGTTTTTTGTGGTTTTTCCCTTTTGTTCTGATTCTTCTTTCACAACATGACTAAAGTGGGAATATGTTTAACATGATGTACATGAATAACCTCTATCAGATTGCTTGCTGTCTTGGGGAGGGGAGAAAGAAAAATTTGGAACTCAAAATGAAAGCTGAAAACTATCTTTACATGTGATTGGAAAGAATAAAATACTATTAAGTATAAAAAATTTTAAATAAGATCATTGTTTAAGTATTATTATTTTTAGTAGTAGTATACTAGTAATACTTTTAGTACAGTATTAGTATTAGTAATGTACGCTTTAACAGTGAGACAAGAAAAAATATTGAATATAAACAGTGAAAAAACAAAATGATCATTTTTTGCAGATGATATAATGGTTTATATAGAACCCCAAAGAGTAAACTAAAAACTAATCCACACAAAATCAGCAGTGTTTCTGTATGTTATCAACAAAACCCAGAAGGAATAGCTAGAAAGAGAAATTACATTTAAAATAGCTACAGACAGTACAAAATACCTGGTAGTTCACCTGCCAAGAAATACACATAGGAACTAGATAAACACAATTACAAAACCCTTCACTCACATAAAGTCAGATCTAAATAACTGCAAAAATAGGTTTGCTCATGGGCAGGCTAAGCCAATGTAATAAAAATGACAATGCTACTTTTTTTCTTGTAATGTGGCTAATGTACAAATTTTTTTCCATGTCTGTACATATTTATAATAGGTTTTCTTTTCCTTGTCTTCTCAGTGGTGAAGGAAGGGGAGAGGCTATTGGGAACCGAAAATAAAATTTTAAAAAGATATACTATTCATGTAAGCAAGGGACTAGAAGTGGGGTAGAAGAAAAAAAGGGAGGCAACTGTGTATCTTCTGTTTCAACAAGAGAAGTAGATAAATGCTATGAGACATGTACAAAGCAAAAACAGAGAAGTAAGAGATTATTTATAGCCTGGTAGAATGAAGGGAGGAATCAGGGAACAATCTCTCAATCTTTGGTACTATAGCCATGATACTGTTTCTTCACTTGGGGGGCAATTCTTTTTCAGAATCTATAGAGGAAAAGGGGCAAGAGAGAGGTGGCGGTGCTGGTGGGGTATCAGCTTTTAATTCCAAATATGACTAAAAACTAAAGAATGTATTTACATAAAAAACATTATCTCTATTTCAAAATATACTTTATAATCATTTGTAAACTCACCGATCTTCCAGAACTTTAATGGTGTCATGAAGGGCTTTCTGTTGCTCTCTCAGTTGTTGATTTTTGGTAAAAAATTCTTCCAATCTTTGTGCATCTCTTGAGAAAAAAAGAAAAGAATTATTTTTATGAAACCAATAGCCCTTAGAGGTCAAATATTATTACTAGGGAGTTATAAGGAATTGTTTAACTTTTCTCTCATTTTATTAGAATTTTGCTGCTTTAAAACATGTGAAATAACTAATCAGACAGAGCTTGAAAACAAAATTGTACAGGGTTTTAATAAGAATGGATAAGAATGATAAAATAAGAAGATAAGAATGATAAAAACTACCTTAAATTCCAATGCCTTCTTATTGGTTTTTCCCAAAGGGTTAAGTGATTGAAAAATATTTATTTATTAATATTAAGGGCATGAAAGGTGTACAATATGAATGATTTTCAGATACTAAAAAAAATTAAAGAATGACAGCTTTCCATTATTTATAATAACTGCTATAAAGTTTCGACTGTACGCAATCGTAACTTCTAAAATACATAAAAACTCATGATACAGCTGACTCTTTTAAATTGTTGTTTCCAGTTTAGCAGAATAACCAAACATTTTTTAATTTTCCAAAAGACACATTTATGCCTATGCAAAAATTTAGATCATGAGCAATAGACCACAATTTGTAATTTTAGTAAATCTCACAAAAATCAAAGAACTTAAGGTTTCAGAATATAATCAAATTCATATGCAGGATTATCTTTTAGCTTCTGTGCTACTAGATATCTTCTCCTTTAAGTGCAACATTAAATCTAAATGGCCTTAAAAGTGCTGTTATACACACACAAACATGTACACAGACACACACACCACCCCTCCAAATTACACACCAAATTACAAGTCTATATATTTGTTTATAAGAATTTACATATTTTAAGTGAAAAGTATTTATCATAAAGATATTTTTATAACTATGAACATAATGAAATACACTTTACATCACTGTTTTACTTTCTGGTAGCTAAATATTCTACTATAATTCAGAACAAAGAATCAGCAAATATTTGTCTTAAAACTAAACTATGTTACAAAAGGTAAACAAGACAGCTTTAAAAGTATAAAACTTGCATCTCAATTACTTGATCAATTATTTTCCTCAACCCAGTTGTAAAAATAATGGTCTTTGTGTATATTTATAAATTCCTTAAAGGGATAATATGATAACCCAAACTATCCAAAAAAATCAGGCATAAAAAATTTTCAAAGACAAATGAGTCTACCAAATAGTTCAAGTAGATGAAAATAATACACTAGAGCTTTGTTCTAACAATTAGAATATAATGCCATAAAAGGGACCCATACTGGAACCTATCCAAATTGGGTTAACTATACCAAAAGAATTTTGCTTTAAGGCAGTTTTATCTATAAACTTATCCCAATGTATACATTCTCAGAATGTCATCAAACTGATGACTCAGTATAGTTCTCTGGGTTAAATGGCTATTTTGTTGAGTCAATGGAGTATTTTGCATTCTGTTATATAACAAATGTACTAGTCATATGTAAAATGTTATAAACAAATGATAAACTGTAGGTGCAAAATTATATGTACATGACTTTAAAGTAGCAAGATTGATTTGACAAGCCAAAACACAGTTGCCTCATCACTTTAGTAGATCAAGAAAAAGAAACTACTCTGAATAAAACATGTAGAAGACAGTTAAATCATTATGAACCTGACTCACCACAAAGAAATTGTCAACTGTGATAAAAATAATAAAAAAGTCAAAATTCTTTTCCCATAAATTGCATCTTAAGACAGAAAAAAAGTATTTAACAAAATTTTTATTTATTCAGAGTCCTTGTTTACACCTTTAAACATCCACCAGTAAAAGAAGGGATTTTCTTGAAAAGAAATTTGTAAGAAATCTTGCAAAAGAGATTTGTAAATGCAAAGTAGATTAGTCATAACAGAAACTTCAGAAGGTCCAATAAAATCAACATAGCTATACAGAAGCTAAAGCACTAATATTTAGGAAGATAGAGGTCATCTTTCACTTAAGATTGCAAAAGAGATGACCTCTTTCATTATTTAACTATATGGATTATAACTTATTAAGTACTTACTATGTACAAAAGCACTACGCTAAATGCTCCCAAAGAGATTACAATTACAATCCCCCAAATTTTCATCTCCCCTGACAAAATCAGTCATGTCTATCAGTTTATTAAAAAACTAAGTTCAATTAATCAACAAATATTCACCAAGTACCTATTCTAAGTATATTACTGTGCTAAGTGCTGATGACACAAAGACAAAAATGGAATAGATCCCGGCAATTCCAAGTCAGCATGGCTTATGATCAAAATATAAGTGTCGGGCAAGAAGCCTCTGGAAACACAGAAAAAGTCATACTCTTGTCACGATGGCATTTAGCAGTGGGTGGAAACAAGACAAAAAGGACTAAAATGAGCAGAAATCCGGTCTCTGGGCTGGAAGTAGTCTTAATGTGCTCTGTGGAGAGTAGAATCTCAGTAGTTCTCTCATTTCTCAAAGTAGCCACTTACTTTTGCCAGGTATATGACCCCTAGGGTCACATACTATTGGTACATAGTTACATAGTACTTAAACTGCAGTTACTATATAGCCAGTCTTTTTTCATACCTGGGATGTTATTCATAGACTTCATAATATTTTAAGCAAGTCATATAAAGTGTCATATCCAAGTATAAAGGACTTTTCCTTATATCAATAAAAAAGGGGTTATCTGGGCAGGGGCTGCCATTGTCAGGGAAAATACACATTAGCATTTTGTTTATAAAATTCAAAAATTTTAGTTACCTAATTTTTAATTACAAATGAGCATCTATAGTCTGTAAGTGAAAATAATTTCATTCAGATAAAGTGGTAAGAAGTAGGAAGTCAAAAGGTAGTCTCCAGTGGCATGCCCTAGGGTTTTGTGTTTGGTCTTCTGTTACTTAACATGTTTATGTAATCAACTGGATAAAGTCACAGAATGTTTATCATATCTGCAGATGACACATACCTAGGAGACAAGATTCAGAGAGCTCTCAGACAGGTTAAAACACTGGACATGGAATAAAATGAAATTCAATAAGGGTAAATGTACTCTTACATTTAAAAAGTCAAGTTCACAAGTTCAAGATGGAGAAGTTAAGGCTAGACAAGACTGTGCCTGAAACATGGGGATTTTAGTGGATTTGGAGCTCAATATGATCACTAAAGTGATCTTAAGCTGCCCTGAGAGATCTGGTATCCAGGAATCAAAAGGTAACAGTCTAATTTTATTCTGCCATAGCCAGACTACATCTAGATTGTTTTGTTCAGTTTTAGGTACTACAATTCAGAAAAGACATTGACTAGCTTGAGAATGTGCAGGAGAGAACTACCAGAATAGTGAAGGGACTTCAGATTATAATATATGACAACCAGTGTAGGAATTGGGAATATTTAGCCTGAAGAAGAGAACTAAGGGGAACATGACAGCACTCTTCAAGTACATCAAGAGCTGTCATGTGGAAGAGAAAAAAGATTTGATTTGCTTTTCATCAGAACTAGAAGCAAAGAAGTGGAAATTGTGAAAAGGTCAGTTTGGCCTGATATAAATAAAACTTCCTAACAATAAGAACTATCCACAAGCATACCTGGATTGTCTGGAAAGGTAATGGGTCCTCTCTAATTTGAGGTCTTCAAGCAAAGGCTGAAAGACCAACCACTTGTAGGGTATGTTGTGGAGATTTCTTATCAGGTAAGAGCTGGATTAAATGGACACAGACATCCCTTCCAACTCTAAGATTCCACAATTCTGTTGTTATGACAATATCAAAACTTAATATTTACTGGCAATATTTCAGGTTTATGGAAATATTGTTTTAAACATTTAATTCCTCAACAAGTAACGTATACATGTTACTGCTAGGCTTACTTTAAGTATCCTTTGCTGTAAAACTTAAGCTTCCTTTGAAAAACATTTTGGTAGTGGATATAACTTAAAATTTACAATTGCCTTGCAAATTCAAATACAGCTTGATCAAAATGACTGACATTTTGGCTCTGAAGGTAGAATTCCTAATGAATGGTCTATGACCTAGCATTTACAAGATCATTAGCTTCAATGCTGAATGAAACTACAGCATAAGGGACTTATTGTCCAACTAGTTATCAACTCTGAAATATTAAACCTTAGGTATTCAAAAGAGTCAGAAGGAACAAGAACTCCTATATAAGGCAATTATGCATACAATGAGAGGCTTGTAGAATGACTCCAGCGAACAATAACTTAGCTATTTAGTTTGGTATGTATTAAGTCACAAACCGTATGCCACTGATAATACTCATCTTCCAGAGATGATTAAAAAACTGGTAGCAACTAAATCAAATGTATTCACTATTCAGGCTATTCTGAATATGAAATTAATATTATCCTAGGATATTATTATTATATACTATCCTAGTCATATGATAAGCAAAGTTCATAATTTTAAAACTGAAAACTATTCTAAAAAAAAATTCAGAAAAAATTCTCCACCATTAACAAAAATCCCTTTTTTTCTGTAAGTAAAACATGCATTTTACCTTGGGATTTTCAAGGGACAAAATAGTTATAAACTTCATAAAACCAGAGAATAAATAGGTAGTAAGAAATTTTAATGACATAATCAAGAATGAATGCTACCTGATTTTATCCTTTGACTGACTTTTTAAGAAATCCAATCCCTATAATCATGCAAATAACTCTTAAGGAGGTGCAGAGGATAGAGAGCTAGGCCTGGAGTCAGGAAGACTAATCTTAATGAATTCAAATCTGTCCTCAGATACTTATTAGTTTTGTGACCCTGGACAAGTCACTTAACCCTATTTGCCTCAGTTTCCTCATCTGTAAAATGAGCTAAAGAAGAAAATGGCAAACCCCCCTAGTATCTCTGCCAAGAAAACCCCAAATGTGGACACTACTGAAAACAACTGAACAATAACAACACAAAGAGATCTGGTTCTGGATTTAAGTTCACTGCAGTTCTTAGCCATTAGAGGTGTCAGGAAAACAATAACTGTCCATAAAAAGAGCAGGAAATTTATGGTCTTTCCCTACACTGTGGATATGTTGAGAATTCAGTATTAAGTAAGTGGGAGCCATTGTGTAAGAAGTGCAATGACTATTCACTGCGTGGCTCATGCACCCCATCTCGAGTCTTCTCTTCAGAAGAAACCTGTTGGAAGCTTCTCTGTAAGTGAAGGAACCTGAGAGTTAGGGGTTTTCTTGTAGGATAACTTCATAAGGAAATAGGATTTATAGAATTCCAAGTTTAGCATGCTACAAATAGATTCTAAGGGGCTAGCCAAAAGTTCAGCATAACCTATGACAGGGAAGCTATGTCAAAGTATTTTCTCTTTGCATTCATTTTCAGTTGAGAATAGAGAAAAAAGGTAAAACTTAAGTGCTCCCAGGTATGTTTCCAATTAGTCTACCTTTTCATCACATCTGCAGTTGTTTGAAAGGAAAGGAAGAATTGAAGCCACTTGACACAAACTATAGTACTGTACTAGTGTCCACAGGATGAGACCAATGAAATGAAGTGATCTCACCATTAGGGTCTAAGTGCTGGTACTAAACCTACACCTGCCAATAACATGATTACAATGTGTATTACGATATTAGATAACTGGGGCATTAAATTCAAAGAGGACTAAAATCTGGAAACTGTAAAGCATTTATGCAGTTGCTGTTGTTCAGCTGTATCTTGACTTTTCAGGACTTCATGGACCGCTGTCCATGGAGTTTTCTTGGCAAAGATACTGGAGTGGTTTGCCATTTCCGTCTCCAGTGGATTATGGCAAACAGAAGTTAAGTGACTTGCCCCGGGTCACATAGCTAGTAAGCATCTGAGGCCAAATTTGAACTCAGGTCTTCCTGACTCCAGACCCAGAGCTCTATCCACTAGCCACTTGCTTCCATTTACACAGTAGCGGCTTACAATTTGAAGAACTGGATAATTATAATATGATCTAAAATGATCAGTAAGGAAACAAAGCAAAATTTGAGAAGAAAAAAAATCCGCCTTCCAAAAATTTATGTTACATTTGTGAATACTTTTATTTGAACAAATTTTTACAAATTAGCGTTTCTCTCCCCTCCTCACCACTAAAGGCCCATGCCATCCTGGTACAGTGGAAAGAACACTGGACTGCAAGTAAGGAGAGAGGCCTCTAAAGCCACTTCTGCTACTAACTAGTCATATGATCACTGATAGGAAACAGTCTGTGCTTAAGTTTCCTTATGCTGAGGGAACTGAGTCAGATGAATTTTTTCCAGCTCAAGAATTATAGGTAGCTATAAGAAAAATAAAACACCATTTTCTTTTTAAGCAAAACATACTGATGTTATGTTACAGATACTTACAAAATCCGTTCCTTTTTCAGCTTGGTAACTTTGATCTGTAAGGCTGAAAAGTGGGGGGAAAAAAGAACAGCTGTAATTTACTGATATATTTCACAACTTCAGTCTGGTATTTGAATAATGATAATGTTGATAAGAAGGAAATACATTTCCCCTAAAGTCTATTATGCTTGTTTTTTAAATAGAATTTTATTCTTTCCTAATTACATGGAAAAACAATTTTCAACATTTTTTTTAAATTTTGAGTTCCAAATTCTCTCCCTCTTCCCTCTCCCCCATCATTGAGAAGGAAAGCAATTTGATATAGATTATACTAATGTCTATGATGCTGAGGTCACTAGGTTCTGCTGATTAAATTATTCCTTTCAGCTCATGACATAACAATATAGTTAAAAAAAAAAAGACTCCTTAAGCAAGTAATTTACTCCCTTAACAGAAATTTCAGGCTTAGTGATACGCATATATATCTGTATATATTATATAAATTGTTTGTAATATGTCATGATTTCTATGACAGCATCATTTCCAGGACCTACAAATCCTATTTTTCATTTTTCCGACCCATAAAAGTTAACTTAATCAAGTTCTTTAACCTACCATTCATACCTGAATAAGCTTCTTTTTACGTATTTATAATTCTGTTAAGGAGAACTGAAATGGATACATAGTTTGGTATATGAAACAGAAGAGAAATCCTAGGGATCTTATGCCTTTATTCTGGCCTAAGTCCTGACAGTCACAAAGCAGGTAAACAGCCTGGGTCTGAGACAGCTTTTAAGAAGGAATTATGTTGATGGAAAGAGGAATCACAGGGAAAGACAAAGCTACTAAAAGTCTTCTGACTCCAACTTTGTAACTTTTTCTGATATATAATTCTGCTATTTAAAAAAATGGTTTTCATTAGTACTAATGGATGGAAGTGTAAGGAAGCAGCTTTCCTTTATTACATAAGGAAACACTTTCTAATAGCTGTAGCTATTAAAAAATGAAACAGACTGCCTCAGGGAATAGTGAGTTTGCCCTTGTAAAAGGGCTGGACAACTAGGTACATATTGTGGATGCTGTAAAAAAAAAAAAAAAAAAAAAAGGTCATCGTTTAGGTATGAATGGGTAGTGGTCATATTAAATGATCTCTTGGGTCTCTTCTACCTTTGATTCTACTTAAATTATTATTTTAGAAAAGCTTTTCATGTTATGAATGGGAATTTATAATAGCATCATCAATACAGTTGTCTGACAAAAAATCAGATACTCAATCTTTTAAAGACTCTATTCTAGGTTAAAGTTTTCCCACTGTTACCTCCATCACTAACTGCTAAGATAATAATGTCAGTAACCTAAGTGAGGTTTTTGTTTGTTTGGGTTTTTTTTTTTAAAGAGATTGGATCTCATTTTCATCCAGGCTTGAAACACAGTGGGCACAGGCCAATCCCATTACTGAGCAAGATGGAAACTTTGACTTGTTCTGTTTTTGACCCTGGCTGCTTTGGCCCTCCTCGGACAGCATGGTGGCCCCCTGCTCCAGGGAGCACACTCTATTGGTGGCAGGCTTAGAGTGGACATCGGATCAAAGTTAGCCCTGCTGCAACTCAGAACTCCCAAATTCAAGCAATCTACCAGCTTCACTGCCTGGTTTTCTCTGCACACTCCCCACGCAGGGATTACAGGTGTGCACAAGCACACCCAGCTGATCCTAACTTTCTGTATGCATCCAAACTTCCTTCTTTCTTGTCTTAGTATTTTTTTTAAGTCTTAACCTATTTTTCTCCCTGGTAGGGAGAAAATATGAAAATTAAGCATATTTCACACAGATACTGATATGGTGGCTACATTTCTCTGGCACTCCAGAATGTCAACACTTTATTTTTTTGTTTTGTTTTTTGGATGGGAGAAGAGAAGGCAATTGGGGTTAAGTGACTTGCCCAAGGTCACACAGCTAGTAAGTGTTAAGTGTCTGAGGCCGAATTTGAACTCAAGTCCTCCTGACTCCAGGGCCAGTGCTCTACTCACGGAACCACCTAGCTGTCCCCAACAACACTTTATACTTAAACTGTGAAACTTAATCTTGTGGAAAAATAACATCCTTGGAAGGAACTGAGATTAATGTTATACTCTTGACTATAACACTCTCTCAGAGGGTAGACTGAGATACCACTTTGAGATAAAGAACATTTCTTTCACATTTTTCTTGTTTGTTCTCCATGAGGAAGTAGAATTTTATGAATTGAAACATTTTTTTCTTTTTTCTTAGGTAATAGTGATGAATTTCTAAGCCCTTCAAATTAGGGGCTTTAGAACATATTAACTCATTTAATCGTGAAGAACTACCACCAATACATGACCTTGTTAGGGCACTATTTGGAGTTAGCAATCTTTCTTCTCACTCTTTTTCCCTTCCAAAGAATGATTACATGAAAATTTACTTGTTGACAAGATTTCTTTGGCTTTTTGTTTTGGCCGACCCTCTGAAATTCAGACTTGCATTTAAAAAAGGAAGGTGGAGCCAAAGACAAAATGGATTCTTGCCAAGGACCATTTCAAAAAGGAAGGTAACAATGAGATACAAAAATCTGTATAGACTTCAAAAGAAAATTCTTGGGAAATATGGAAAGACTACTCTTTTATCTTATAAGCACTCAACACCTGTGAGACATTTGTTCTGTCATGCAGATCAGTCCAGAAACAGAGGTTTGTGTTTTTTTTTTAAGTGCTTGCTATTCATCAAGTCAATTAGGCATCTGCAATTAGAACCCCTATAAAGTGTACTTTAATCCTGCTCCACACCCATCGGAAGGAATGAGGCTGTACAACAATGCAGCTCTTGTATGAACAGGCATTCTGTTCAGCCAAGTATTTGGAATTGTAACAGTGGCAACCTGAGCCACCAGTTCAAGAGGCACTGCTCAAAAGGCCAAACATCATGCTACAAGTAACACTATCCCACTTGCATCTGAATTTAGAAGCAACAGAACTCATTAAGTATTAGGAGAATATATGTGTGCTTAAAACACAAGCAAAACAAATTTAAATAAGAATGCAGAAATGTAGCAGGAATTGTTATTAAAAAAAGAATAGTGTCAATTTGACCTTAATTCTCATTTTCATGTCTCCAACCTCCCCCAAAATACCATAAGTGGACTGAATGATCAAAAATCACTTGATTACAAGATCAAACTACATGCAACTGGGGCATTTAAAAAGATGTGTGAATGTCCAAATATAAAATATGCACATAAAATCACTTTCCTCTTAATAACAGATTAATTTGGGGCAGATCATCTCATTGACTTTGAAGATTAATAAGGTTGCTAATGTGCCTTTGGTGGACAGAAACTTCAAAGTTAAAATTTTTAAGTCCATATTATTTGCCCATATTTATGACATATATTTATATCTTAATCACAAATAAATTATTAAATGTGGGCAGTTTCATCTATATGAACTTAAAACTTTTAAATTTACTGATATCTACTAACAGAATGAAAAACAATAAGGTCACATTCTTGTCACCGTGGAAATGCTGGCATACCATGGGAACCTACACTGAATTATCCTTGAAATTTACCTATCATTCTGTTTAGAAAGACCTCAATACTACACTAAAAAACATAATACTTCTCTTTTAAGTGTTCATAAAAATCTCTAGAAAGCTGTTCTGTACTTTGGCAATTTGTAGTGAAATTATAGGAAATTACAGAAGACCAAGACAGTAAATTCTGAAATTACAGACAGAAACTATATGTTATTCTCTTTACTTTTAGTCCTCATCCCACTATATTATTGTTTGTGAATATTAATGTGATGGATAAAATAAATGCAGACATTCTTAAGAAACTAAGTGCACTGTGTCTATTCTTTTAGAAGCAAGATAAAACTGAAAAGAAACATGTTGCTTCTGTTAATATGACAGTCTCATTTCCATTTGAAAGTCATTAGGCTAAAAAAATATGATATAGCTCTAATTTTATAATAATAACATTTGTTCAGTTTTCTATGAGTTCCTGAGCATATTTGCAAGCTGCGGAAAATACTTTTAGTAAGGTATAAGAACACAACTGAATTGAGCATCCACAAGATATATATTTGTAACAAAAATGAATCTGGGAAATAATATTTTCTAAATTCTAATTCATCAGTAATGCATCTTGTACCTGAAAGTAATTAGACAAATAAGAATAAATACAGAAAGGAAGGAAGAGGAATCCAAGAAATCCGAGAAAGGTTATACATCAAGAAAAATAAGGAAACTTAAAACAAAATTTCTATCAACTCTGAATGAATTAAAATCTTCATGAGACATTTCTAAAGTATAAACACTAAATAAATAACAATAATCTGTGAGGCGTTCACACTTATATGATATCTGGTACAATAAAATTATAAAACACATTGTATTTTAAAAAGAAAACACATTTCTTTAGTATGAAATAATTTATCTGAAGGTCCTAAAGCAAAAACTTCATTTATGAAAACCTGTTTTCATGTCCTATGAAAAGATATGGGATGAAAACAATCTTTAAAAGAAAATCTCCAACCATAATTACACTGTGAAATGCCACACTAAAATAACATATACACCACTTGACCAAATTTTGCCTTTAGATACATATGTTAAGGTGTTCGGGTACATGTAAATATTTATCTGTGGATAGCCTATTCAAGTGAAAATGTCATTTTCTTCAGGTACCACTATTCATAAAAACTTGCTTTCTGCTGACACCTAGATTTAAAAGAAATTAGTCAATTTTCATCTCTATTTATAAACTTCAAAACAAATATAGTCCAGGCAAGTCTACGTTTGATGTCTCTCAAATAGCCTCTTATATTAGTTCTATAAGAGGATCTCCACCTTCTTAAAAAATTAACTATGCTTCAGGCATGTCTTTGATGTTATCACATAGTCAGAGGATCTAATTTTACACAAAAGTTGGACGAGAAATACTGACAAAGGACTAAGCATGAAAAAGTCTGCCCACTGGCAAATTTGCCCGAACCTACCTAAAGTATGTTTTAAAATGACCTTTAAATTAGCCATTTAAAAGCTTTAGGAATCTGTAAAATACCACCAAATAAATGGGGAAGGAAAGACATTTTGTACATTGAAGTATAGAATTTTTCCCCTTTTCTTTATTATTTATGGTGGACAAACAAGCCATGAGTTGCCAGATCGATCTCTCTTGGGAACTTTTTGTATGAACGCAACTAATGATGGCACTATGAATATTTGTAGCAATTATATAATTTATTACCTAGAGGATACAAAAAAGCAAGCTGTATTACAAAGAATTATACTGCTATTTTTTTCTCCATGAGACTGTCATATTCCTTAAAAGGCGAGTTCTTGGAAAGTAAAGCATCTCAAACAGAGAATGTGATTTTTAAAAAATAGGCAATGTTATTGAAAAATTCTCGATATCAAGTTAAGAATCTGAAAAGTCTTAGTTTTAGACAGAGTTTTTAATGAAGTTGTCCCAAGTCTCTCCAGATAAAGAATTCTAAAATTTTCTGCCACAGGATCCCTAAGAGGTAATGCAAACCAATCTCTTAAAGCTGTTTGTTATAAAGGTAAGATTAACTGATGAATATTTTAAAATATTCATAAATAAAATAAATAAAATTCGGTAAAATGTTAATTTTTCTTTCACAGATATTCATAGAAACATGCAGTTACTTAAACATTTGGTTCCATTAAGGAACGAAGAAAAGGAAACAAGTATTTATTAAGCATCTATGTGCCAGGCACTGTGCTTTACAAATATTATCTCATTTAAGCTTTACAACAACCCTGGGAGGTAGATGCAATTATTATCCCCATTTTACAGTTGAGGAAACTGAAGCTGGAAGACCTTGAATTATTTGCCCAGGGTCACCCAGCTAGTGTCTGAGGTTAGATTTGAATTCAAGTCTTTTTGACTCTTTCTGACTGCTCTAACCCAAGCAGCATTAATTTAAAAGATTACCTTACTTCACTTCCAGATCACAAATGAATCTATATTAACACTACTGCAGTTCAAACTTCATGCTGCTCTATTTGACTTACCCACACTGTAGCCACAATGAAATATTCTCTATAAAAGCTCCTCCCAAGAATGGAAGGGAGGTGGAGGTGGAGGTGGAGGTTGGGAGGTGGGTATACTCATTTGGTAGACTGTGAAAATTACTCCTTCACATCAATGGCCTTACCTAAATGTCTGTTCAGTCTAAACTTAAAGTGAAAAATATCTTCATAAAAAAAACTGTAGATGGGACAACTGGAGCTTCTCCATAATTTTCCATCACTATCTTCTAGATCTAGCTCTAAGATCTTTTAACTGATATATTCCCCCCACCCCCCAAACTCAAGTATCTTAAATTTAAATCATTTATCCACCAAGGCAAGAAAGGGACACATAAGACTTTCATTTTAGAGGCAGAAAAACTATTTAAAGCTCATTCATTAACTGTCACAAGGTAATATGGAAAGTCAATTTTTTTAAAAAGAAGCAAAACGGAGTATCAACGGCACTCTTCAGCTTTATTTAGTGTGTGGTCATTCATATTACCCAAAATTTCAAAGGAATAATGAAGTCTAGTAAAGTACAGAACTCTAAATATATTATTCTGTTGAACATACAGTCATTTGGGAGGTTAAAAAAACTGAAATTTAACTTTAAAAGCCAAATTAACAATTTTAAAAGTTATTGACTAGATTAATAATTAATTTTACATGAAACATTTCCCACTAAAAAGGAATCCTAATGAACTAAAAATCACAGGAAAATCCAAAAAAATCTGAAGGATAATGCTACAGCATTAGTAATAGTACCATTAGGGTCTCACGAGGTTTAAGTTTAAGGCTATGCCATCATAAGGTCCTTCAAATAACTAAATTGCTTCAGACAGGCTCTAAAATTGATAGATTTTATAATGAATCCCATATTACAATGGCTCAGGTTTTAGTGACAGTCCAGCAATAAATATATTACAATCTAAGAATTTTAGAGCTAGAAGGAACAATCTAGTTTATTCACACCACTAACAAACCATAGAGGAAAGTATCTGACACACAATTATTCATGAATACAAATGTGGTTGTTTGCAGACCAAAGCTAATTTAACTGCAATCAAAATGGGGCACAAATGGTCAACTGAAGTTAATTGCCCCTAGCAAAATGATCAGATCTCTGTGGCATTCAAAAAGTAAGTACTTTTTCTAGACTCAGACAACATTAGTTCTTTTTTATCTGATATGTATCTTTATAATATCATTACTTAAGAAAGGTAAGACAGCACTGAAAAAAAATTACCTTGTACTTCTTTGTCATGACACTCCTTCAGTTTTGCCCAGAGATCTTTGAAATCACTGGCTGTTTCTGCAGAACTGGGACTACTGCAATTACTTGCAGGAACACTCATCTTGCTTTCTCTAGTCCCAATCTTCTGCTTACCTGATGTTCTTTCCCTACCTTGCTGTCACATTATATAGTTATGAAGTTTGTCTCTGTGATGACAGTTGGGACACCTGTGATGAGAAATGACAACATTTTATCAATGTGTGACTTGCAGTTATGAATGAAAAGGAATTACATGGGTTTTGTTTGTTTATTTTTTATAATTTATGTACAATTAATCACCTTAAAAGTGGGGGAAGGTGGAGATAAGTGAGACGACACCACAACTCTAGGAATTTGGCTTTGAATTAAATTAAAATGGTTTTCAGGTAATTAATTTCTTTTCACAAGAATAGAACTTCTGTAGAAGTTATGCTAAATTAAAGACATTCTGTCTGATTCTAAGCCACATATGGCCAATATACAATTGACTATATTCTTTTACTGTTTCTATCATATCCAGCTAACTTTTCCTTAGTACAGAGGAAGTGGCTATTTTCATATTCGGGACTGATACATGAACCAACAAAACACTGGAAAGAAACTTGGACACATTCTATGAAAATACTGAATTATGGGGACAATCACCGCAACATAAAAATACATAGACATACATACAAACGCACACAGAGTGCTAACTTTTAAAAATAGTGCTTTTGGGTTTGCAAAGAGCTTTTTATGTATTATCTCATTTGATCCTCATAACAGCTAGAGAGGAAAATTCTTATAATATTTTCATTTTACAGATAAGGAAACTGTGTTCAGATAAGCAAAGAAACTTCCCAGAGTACATAGCTACTAAGTGTCAGAAGCAGCTTCTACATTCAGGTCTTCCTGACTTCAAATGATCAGCAGGCTTGAGACACAAGCTGTATCTAAGTTAAAGTTATATTGTCATTTCAATTATCTGACTGCCTTTGCTCTTCATGAAACGGGAGAAGAAAAGAGACAGAAGTTGACTAAACAGGAATCAAACACATAAAAGGGCTGTACAAATAAGTACATTAACCAAAAATTTTAAAGGTGGTTAACATTTAGAGGTGCAGCAATGGTGTGATTCTCTATCTGCATACCTACTGAAAGAAGCAGATACTTATGGAAGTTTCTCAAGATTAATAAATACTTTGAATTATTAGTTACCAAGCTGAAAAAAGGTCATCAAATAAATGCTATGAACTAATCACCATCAGAACATTACACACACAATAAATTCACTGATATTTTGCCAAGTCTAATTTTAGAGAGTTACAATATCACCTCCTAACAAGACACCCCTTACCCTAGGTGAACAAGGAACTGATTTGAGTCTCCCATTAACTGAGGTTAAATCTTCTAGTAAAGGAGATATCCAATCAAGGAATCTATAAGTACTTATTGAGCAAAGTTTACCTTTGAATGGGGAAGACAATTACATCTACAAATATATATGGCCTAAATATAAAGTAAACAAATACAAATATATTCAAAGTAGTTTGGGACTGAAAGCACAAGAAATTGGGATAATTAGAAAAGGCTTCATGCAGAAAATGGTGCTTGAACAGAAAAAGAAGACAAGTACCCTATTAGGATGGAGTTCATTCCAGGCATGTGGCACAAGAGGCAAGGAGAGCCTAGATTAAGATGGTAGCTGTGTGAGTGGTGACAAGCGGTTGGATGTGAAAGATGTTGTTTGGATGTGTTGGGTGAGGGAGAGTGAGAAGTTCAAGGTAATGTCCAAGTTCTGAATCTGTGAGACTGGGAGGAACAGCAATGCCATGGATAGATACAGAGAAATTAGGAAGACAGTAGGGTTTCAGGGGAAAGATGAGTTCAGTTTTAGACATGATGAATTTAAGAAGCTTCTGCGATATTCAGTTTTAAATATCCAACAGGCAATTAGTGTCATGAGACCAAAAGTCAGGGGAGAGAAAGAGACTGATTTGATTCTGTATAGATGCGGGAGTCACGCAGAGAAATGATCATTAACCTCATGGAATTTTATGGGGTTAACTGAAAGTGGAGAGGGAGAAGACAAAGAAATTTAGGATAGAACTTTAGGGAACATCCATAGTTAGGGAGCATGATAAGGATTATGATCCAGCAAAAGAGATAGAGGAGTTGTCAGACAGGTCAGTTAACAAGCTTACTAGGTGGTCCTAAGCATTGTGCTCAGCAATTAAGACACAAAGACCAAAAAAAAAAATCCCCACTTAAGGAGTTCTTTAGTGTCAAATACAGCAGAGGTCAAGAAAGATAAGGACTGAGAAAGAACCACCATATTTGGAAATTAAGAGATCAATGAAAACTTCAGAGGGCAGTTTCAGTTGAGTGACTGGTTGTGAAGTAAAGACTTGCGGAGTGAGACCAGAGAAAAGTGGAGAGTATGAATAGTTTTTACAAGGAATTTGGGTGAAAAGTGTTTCAACAATCTGGCTAGCAGCCTCTGTGGGGGTGTAAGATCCACCTACAGCCAGCACCCAGAAAGCTGCCAATAGCACAGGTTCTTTTGATCTGCTTAACTAAGGCAAGCAAAGTGAAGGGGTTGACAAGCTTACTTTAATTCAGCATACAAATATCATTCACTTAGTTCAGGGGAAGAGACCAGCACACTGAACTTCAGAGCAAAATACAAACAAATTACAAACATCAACAGACAGACCAAATATAGATTCATAGTTACCAACATCTAGGTTCAGCCCAGGAGCTCAGAACAAGGGCTGGCCCAGAGTCACGCGCCACCACTGCTGTAGGTAGGAGCTCCAAAGAAGAGACAGCCAACCCCTGGTTTTATATCTTTTTCAGGGTCAGGGGTGAGTCACACATGCAACTCACTCATGTGACCTAGAATTGTTGCAAAGAGGTGACTTAAACCCACGTGGTCTAAAAACCTCTGCTGTCCCAGACATGTAAACTAGGCCCTCCCTGGAGTTAGCCCTACCTTGGGCCCCACCTTAGTTGCCAATCCACACCCACTAAGGTTTTACACCTAATAGGGGTTTGGGCCTGGGGCTTAGCACCTGGTAAGGCTCAATGAAATACACTAAATTACTCAAAGGGAACAAAAGCCAAACTATTCAAGGGCACTTGGTTGAACTAAGTGCTAAGGATGTATAGAACAAAAGCTTAAAGGGAATGGAAGAGTATAGTGAAGGTTTTTTCAGAATGAGATGAGACTCTGGCATGTTTGAAAGCAGTAGAGAAGAAATCAGTAGAAATAGAGGAGAGACTGCAGAGAAGGAAGGATTAAGGATGTCTACTAGAAGAAAAGAGATGGGATCAAGTGCACATGTAGAGTAGTTGGTCTTGGCAAAAAAGGCCACATCTCTGCTAGAAACTGAAGGAAAGGAAAAGGGGAGAGAATAGAAGGTGATATTAAAGGATTTTAAGATTTAGTAAAAGGGAGAAACAGGAGTTCAAGCTGAATAGTCTCTATTTCCTCACTGAAAAAGAAAGAGGAGGGGGGAGCCAAGACGGCAACTGGAAAGCAGGGACTTGCATGAGCTCTCCCCCAGGACCCTCCAAACACCGATAAAAAATGGCTCTGAACAAATTCTAGAATGGCAAAACCCAAGAAATAGCAGAGGGAAGCAGGGCTCCAGCCCAGGACAGCCTGGATGGTCGCTGGATAAGGTCTACTGTGCACGGAGTTGGGAGCAGAGCCCAGCTTGGGCTGCGCTCGGACCAACCAGACCGGGAGCCAGGCTGAACAGGCCCTAGTGCCCTGAATCAATGAGCTGTGGCAGTTACCAGACTTCTCAACCCACAAACACCAGAGACAACAGAGAAGGCTAGTGGGAAAAACTGCAGGGGACAGAGTGAAAGGAGTTCACGGTTCGGCCACTGCCCTGGGGACAGTGGAGGTGATGCAGCTACAGAACTACAGCTGGAGTTGCTTCTGGCCCCAGGTCCACCTGGTAGGAGGAATTAAGTGTCGGATCAGAGCAGGACTGCAGAGCCTGCTTAAGATCTGAGTCTGGTAGGGGTTGGCAGTTCTCGGGGGAAGATGAGCGCTGGTGTGGCAGAGCTTGCAATGTAGAAATAGCTCTGAAAACAACAGTGCAGCCCCTCAAGCTCGGGACAAAGTACTCTCTACTCTACATGCAGTCATACCCTGACGAAAAACTCAAGGGTCAAGTAGTTGGCTGGGAACATGAACAGGCAGCGAAAACGGACTCAGATTCAGACTCAGACTTTGGAATCTTTCTGTGGTGACAAAGACCACCAAAACATATAGCCAGAAGAAGCCAACAAAGTCAAAGAGCCTACATCAAAAGCCTCCAAGAAAAACATGAACTGGTCCCAGGCCATGGAAGAGCTCAAAAAGGATATGGAAAAGCAAGTGAGAGAAGTAGAGGAAAAATTGGGAAGAGAAATGAGAGTGATGCAAGAAAACTATGAAAAACAAGTCAAGGACTTGCTAAAGGAGACCCAAAAAAATACTGAAGAAAATAACACCTTAAAAAAATAGACTAACTCAAACGGCAAAAGAGCTCCAAAAAGCCAATGAGGAGAAGAATGCCTTGAAAGACAGAATTACCCAAATGGAAAAGGAGGTCCAAAAGACCACTGAAGAAAATACTACCTTAAAAATGAGACTGGAGCAAGTGGAAGCTAGTGACTTGATGAGAAATCAAGATATTATCAAACAGAACCAAAGGAATGAAAAAATGGAAGACAATGTGAAATATCTCATTGGAAAAACCACTGACCTGGAAAATAGATCCAGGAGAGAGAATTTAAAAATTATTGGACTACCTGAAAGCCATGATCAAAAAAGGAGCCTAGATATCATCTTTCAAAAAATTATCAAGGAGAACTGCCCTGATATTCTAGAGCCAGAGGGTAAAATAGAAATTGAAAGAATCCAACGATCACCTCCTGAAAAAGATCCCGAAAAGAAAACTCCTAGGAATATTGTTGCCAAATTCCAGAGCTCCCAGATCAAGGAGAAAATACTACAAGCAGCCAGAAAGGAACAATTTTGAGTACTGCGAAAACACAATCAGGATAACACAAGATCCAGCAGCTTCTACATTAAGGGATCAAAGGGCTTGGAATATGATATTCTGGAGGTCAATGGAGCTACGATTAAAACCAAGAATCACCTACCCAGCAAAACTGAGTATAATGCTTCAAGGCAAAATATGGATTTTCAATAAAATAGAGGACTTTCAAGCTTTCTCAGTGAAAAGACCAGAGCTGAATAGAAAATTTGACTTTCGAACACAAGAATTAAGAGAAGCATGAAAAGGTAATCAAGAAAGAGAAATCATAAGGGACTTACTAAAGTTGAACTGTTTTGTTTACATTCCTACATGGAAAGATGACGTGTATAATTCATGAGACCTCAGTATTAGGGGAGCTGAAGGGACTATACATACATATATAGACAGAGGGCACAGGGTGAGTTCAATATGAAGGGATGACATCTAAAAAAATAAAATCAAATTAAGGGATGAAAGAGGAATATATTGAGAGAGGGAGAAATGGAGAGACAGAATGGGGTAAATTATCTTGTATAAAAGTGGCAAGAAAAAGCAGTTCTGTAGGAAGGGAAGAGGGGGCAGGTGAGGGGGAACGAGTGAATCTTGCTCTCATAGGATTTGACCTGAGGAGGGAATAACATACACACTCAATTGGGTATCTTATCCCACAGGAAAGAAGGAGAAAGGAGATAAAAAGGGGGGGACAGTAGAAGGGAGGGCAGACAGGGGAGGAGGTAATCAAAAGCAAACACTTCTGAAAAGGGACAGGGTCAAGGGAGAAAACTGGATAAAGGGGGATAGGATAGGAAAGAGCAAAATATAGTCAGACTTTCACAACACGATTATTGTGGAAGGGTTTTGCATAATGATACACATGTGGCCTATGCTGAACTGCTTGCCTTCTTGGGCGGGGGTGGGGGTGGGGGGGGTGCGGGAAAGAGGGGAGAGAATTTGGAACTCTAAGTTTTAAAAGAAGATGTTCACAAAAAGGTTTTTGCATGCAACTAGGAAATAAGATATACAGGCAATGGGGCATAAACATCTATCTTGCCCTACAAGAAAGTAAGGGAAAGCAGGATGGGGAGGGAGTGGGGTGACAGAAGGGAGGGCTGACTGGGGAATGGGGCAATCAGAATATATGCCATCTTGGAGTGGGGGGGGGGAGGGTAGAAATGGGGAGAAAATTTGTAATTCAAATTCTTGTGAAAATTAATGCTGAAAACTAAAAATATTGAATAAATAATTTAAAAAAAAAAAAAGAAAAAGGCCCTCAGATGAGAAAGAGGGGAAGGAATTGGCTTGAGGCTTGAGGAGGGAAGAGGTTTGAAATAACTTTTGTGTGGAATCAAAAAGGGAATCAATTAGGGAGGAATAAAAGTACTGCCTTGTCTCAGGGAGGATATCATAGATAATACAGTAATGTAATATAGTCATGTAATATAGTCCTCATGGGTGAGAATTTCTATATTTCTATAGCAGTGCTCAGCAGCCCCTCAATAGCAGAAGAGCTAGATGATAAGAGGAATCCAAGGCTAAGGTCTGGCAAGAAGTGAGTGGCAACAGAACAAGGGGAAGGCAAGGATAAGTGGCAACAGGAAAGGTAAAGGGGCAAGGCAATCAAGAACAAAGAACAGTGTATAGCTGAAATGGTTAACTACTGAACAGAGATTACAAAGGGAGAAAAATTAAATCACAGCAGGTTTAAGAGCCTGAGAAAACACTGAGGGATGGAGGTACTGAAGGAGAATAATTTCTGAAGATCTTAAAGGAGAATACATTTAGGAAGGATGGAGGCATATTGAGTTATAGTCAGAGAGGAAACAAAGTTTCTAATTAGGGGAGTGGAGTATGTGAGAATAAATAGTGAATTCTAGTTTGTGATCCACCCCTATACGCGGCTGAGGTAAAGAAGTGAGTCATAGGACTTAAGACTGAAGAGTTGAGAGAATGGTTGTGGATATTGAAGTCCCCTAGTAAAACAGGAGTTGAGAATGAAATTAATATTGTGAACCAGGCACCAAACTAGCCAAGATATTAAGGAAGCATGACCTGGGGATCAGTATAACATAGTGACTAAAATGTGGATTCTGTGAAATGTTCAAAGGCAGGCAAAAATAGAAAAGAAACTGACAGTCCCAAACAGGGGGGAAAAACCTAAATGGGCTGTTAGATCTAATTCTCTACAACAAAATTTCTGTACTTGGCAATAAAAAGAGATCAATATTTATAAAGTATCTCTAAAAGATACAACATACTTTTTTAAGATAATAGAACTTGAAAAGATAATTTTAATACATCCTTGGCTTTCCAAAAAGAAAAACAGGCACAAGCGATAAAATTTTATGATCTCCCACCTACCCTTTATGCCTACTACAGTTTATAAAAGGTAACTATTTATTTTATAGGAGTCACCCTATAGAAAAGACATAATTATGTACTCTTCTCTGCAACATAGCCAATTTTATTTTCATAAAATTCTAAAATCCTTTATCAATATGCCCCCATGCTCCCTTTCAGCTCTAAAATCTATGATACTAAATGGAAATTCTTACTTGCAGTGATCCATTCCTATCCTGAATTTCTACAGCATTTACCTTGTCAGATTCTTTTAGGTATTTAACACGTGCTACCTCCTTCTCAACAAAATTTTAAGTTCTTCATGGGATAAGTATTGTGTCTTATACTTTTGTATTCCCTTGTGCTAATCTGTTATCTTGAGTATAAAATTAATTATGAACCTTATCAATTTAGCCAATATGTTAATGACTCACTAGGTGGCAAAACAGTGATGCTAAGGAATCAAAGATGAAGATGAAATAAAGTTTCCATTTTTGAGGAACTTACAATCTAATGTGACAGATAAATACATACACAGTAACAATCTGTGTACATGATACTTTCCCCTTACCCTGCAGTCTGCAGGAAGCTTGATGTGATGAGGGGTGTTAAGGCTTGCAGTTAGGAGAGCTGCGTTCCATTCCAGCTCCAACATTTTACTAGCTGTGTAACCACAGTCAAATCACTTGAGGGTCAGTTTACTTATTTGTAAAATGCGGATCAGAGTTTCACAGATTTGGGAATGGATAGGATCTCTGAGGTCACCTAGCCTAACATCCTCATGTAATTACTGAGGACAATGAGGCTCAAAGAAATCAAATGATCTACTCAAAATCAAACAGGAAGTAGTGGAGGAGCCAAGATTTGAATTCAAGATCCAGCACTGTTATCTACTGTAAATAGTTGGATTACCTTGCAGGATTGTGTCTGTGTGCATATACATATATAATACTTGATAAACCCTTTATATGTATACAAAGCATACACATACACGCATAAGTTTTATAAAGTACCGGATTTGGAGTCAGTACATCTGGGTTTAAATTGCAGCTCTGCTGGTTAGTTGGTTATGTGTATTTGGGCAAGTTGTTTCCTTCTCTAGGCCTAGGCTTAATGATTTTTAAAATGATTAGACTAAATCTCCAAGATCTCTTTTAACACTAAATCTTATATGAGAAATCTAGAAAGTGCTACGAAAATTGTAGAAACAGATCACTTTTGAGGGCTGGGGCATGTCGGTAAAGAACACTTCACAAAGGTGGCACCTGAGCAGAGTGAAACCTGAAAGAAGAGGTTGTGAACAAGAGATCTAGAGATTCTTGCATTCTAGTCATGGCAGGCAGTCTATGCATATGGCGGGGCAGGAGCATATAAACCTGAGTAAATGGGAGTAGAATGAAATAAGGTAGCAAAGGCAGTTTGGAATCAGCTTCTAGAGGTCTTTAAATACTAGGTAAGTGAGTTTGTATTTTATCCTACAGGCAAAAGGGGAATGCCAAAATCAGACCAATGCATTAGAAGGGTCATTTTAGTAAATGTATAAAAGACGTTTTAAAGAGATGAAAGACTGAAGGCACGGAGACTAGTTAGGAAACTTAATGCAACAGTCCATGAGAAAACACGGAGGGGGAGAGGTTGCCTTGAACTAAGGCAGTAGCAATTTTCCTGATTAGGGAGAGGAACTGTCTCTGGACATACGGCTAAGGCAGAATCTATAGGACTTGTTACTTAATTAGACAAAGCAGTTCGAAAGGGCATTCAGGGTCTGGAGCTCAATTTAGGACATACTGAAATTTAGGCACTGAAGATGTCCACCAGAATTGGAAATACAAGGTTTTGCAAACGTCTTTTCAGTTTAGTTTAAAACTGTATTAAGACTTTTTGGAGGAGCCCGTACAGGATTAGAGCTCAGGGCAAAGATAAAAAGCTAGATATAGAGATACGGGGGTTATCCCATTCAATTCAAACTGCGAAAAGAGGAGGAAGAGAAGTGGAAGAGGAAAAGGAAGAGGAGAGGAGAAGAGAGAAAGGGGAAGGAGGAAGAGAAAGTGAAAAGAAGAGAGAGAGGGAGAAGGGAAGAGAAGGAGGAAGAGGAGAAAAAGAAAGCAGAGAGAAGAGATGGGAAAGGAGAAGGGGGAGAGAAGGAGAAGAGGGAGGAAAGGGGAAGAAGAGAAAAAAGAGGGAAAGGGAAGAAAAGAAGAGAACGAGGAGGGAAGTGCAGGGAAACAGAAGAGAATCTCTGTACTTTACAAGACCAAAAGAATAGGAAAAGAAACGAAAAAGCAACCCTGTGCTGGAAACCGCACTGATAGAAGATTATCTTTTATCTACACTTCCTACCCTCCCCACTCCACTTGGCACCAGGCGCCGCTGGCACGAAGGGACGCGGGGATGAATGAAGGCGCCTGGCCCGGGTTTTCGTCCTTGGGTCACTTCTCTCGACAAGTCGCACCATTCACCTGGGGGGTGGCCGGCCAGCGATCAGTCCCACTGGGGCATTGGCGGGCGCGCCTCAGCGCCCAGCGCGCGTGGGAGGAAAGCCGGCGGGAGGGGGTGTTAAGGAGGTCCCTCAGGTAAGGAGCGGGCACCGCTAGGGGGCGGGGCCAGGCCCGGCCCCTCTCTAGGCCTCAGTTTCCTCATCTGGAAAAAGACAGCGTGGAAGCAGAGGGCGCCCGGGATCTGAGTGCGTAAGCCCCGGCACTCGCCCGCCCCGCCTCTCCTCCCCGCACGCTTCCGCGCGCTCCCAACCCCCGACTCGCTACTTACCCCAGTGGGCGCTCGTGAGGGGGGAAGGGGTAGCCTCTCACTCCTCGACCGGAAGTGGGGGGGAACTCCGGGGAAGCGGGACCGAAAGACCCGGGGAAATGCGGCACAGCGGGACCCCACGCAAAGTTCGCTGGGCGCCTGCAGGATCGAGGAGTGGTTCGGCTAAAGGAAGAAAGCCCCTCCGCGAGCTAGAGTTCACGCTCTCCACTGGCCACCCCCCCTCCCCCAGCGTCCGAGCCCGGCCAGCCGAACCTCGGCCCTGGGGCCAGCCCGCGCTTTTGGCGGGGGAGGGGAAAGGGAGGGGAAGAGGCGGAGGGAAAGACAGCTGGTGCGAACTGCAAAGAGCCGGCTTGAGTCGGCCCCGCCCCCTCATTGGGGACGCCGCGAGACGTCACGAGGTTGGGCTTCCCCGGTCCTCCCCCGGCTAAGGCTGGGTTCCAGGGGCTCGCGCCAGGCCCCACCCTTTCACCCCTCTATAAAAGGGCGCGCGGGCCGCCGCGGGGGGTTACCAGAGTTGGGAATGCGCAGCCTCATGTAGTTCAGCTTAGTGGTAACGGTTTGAGTGAGGGCGTTCCGAGCTCGTGGTGACGTAGGGGATGGCCAAGGCATTTTGGTGATGCCTAACAGGGAGCAGAAACCCCTTAAAACAGGAGTATTTGTGTTTCACCCGGAATCTGTGGAAAGGCCCCAGGGGATGTCTGAACTTGGATGGGAAAAAATATAAACCCTAAGAAAACTTAAATCTTTCACTAACGGTTAAATGAAATTCAGCATTTCCTACAGCTATGAATTAAACTTTTTAAAAAACAAACCCTAAGACATTATACGAAAGTATGCATGGGCTTCGCCAAACTGCCGTAAGAGCTTTGTGGCACAAAATGTCAAGAATCCCCGCGTTACAGGAAATTGTAGGATTAAGATCCTGAGCTGAAAGAGGGTTTAAAGTTGAGGTACGAGAATGACATTTCGATATAGGATTTAGGATTTGTGAAGTGCTTTCCCCACAAAAACTGAGGTAGATGCTTTTACAGTTGAGGAAACTGAGGCCCCAAGAAGTGTAATGTGTCGGATTATGATCCCAGCTCTTTTGACTACAAATTAAATCAGTCAGTGGGCATTTCTGAGGAATCAGGTACCCCGCTACGCCTTGGGGATAAATTTCAAAATGACAACAAAAACAGTATCTGCCGTCAATGAACTTAATGTGCATATATGTACATATGTACATGTATAATTATAAAATATTTATACGGAATAAATTATCACAAAATACAGACTATAAGATAATATATTGGGAGTGAGGTGGTTGTGGTCAGGAAAAACCTCATGCTGAGATGATGGGGGCGGAGCATGGGAAGAAACTAAGGATTCTATGAGGTAGAGGTAAAGAGGGGGTTCATTCCAGGCTTGGAGAGACAATTTGTGGAAAGACTCTAAGTATCCCAGGTTCGAGGAAGAGCAAGATGGCCAATTTGGCTCTGGACAGTGGTGTGTGTGTGAAAGAGATTACTAGATAAATCTGGAAAAACAGTTTGGAGCCTAATTTTGAAGGGCTTTATATCCATTGACTTTTTCACTACAGTATACTGTCTTCCTTGAGATTTAGCCCCAAAGATGTCTGAGTTAGTTTAGAAAGCAATCTTACCAAATTCAATATATTGCTTTACATAAACATGGAGAAAATGAGCCCAATACCAAATAGAAAATTAAGAAGAAACAATCTTTATGTGATACTGGATACAGTTGTTTAGACAATTTTGAGTTGGTTTTTTTAATCTCCTTATAACTATTATGTCTATAGACCAGAGAAGGATTAAGTTGTCTGATATAACAGAACCTAGTAGGATTGCATTATCTTAAAACCCAATAAATTTTGCTAAGAACATATTGAAAAAATTAATTTGAGGAAAAATTTAGAACCTTAAGGAAGCTGGTATGCTTTGAAAAGCTAAAAATGTTTAACTGTGGTACAATAATCTTGTGCATTGGTCCAAAGTATTCATTCACTTCATTATAGTACTTATGGCAAGATTTATCTGACTTAAAGTGATTTTAATGTTTTCCACCCACCTTGCATGTGAAGGAAGTGCTTTCTATCTTTAAGAATAACCAAAATTAAGCCAAGGAATACTGACTAAATAATACTTACTTTGTTCTTTATGTAAAATTGTTATTTTTGCTAAACTTAAGCAAAGTTGAAAAGCATTAAAATCTTAAGTATTTTTGAGGACTGGAGTAAAATGCTTTATGTTAAGAAAGGCAATCCTATATTAATTGGGTTGTTGTATGTTACATAGCAGAGTTAAGAGAGTCTTTTTCTCTTGGGGGAGAAGTATATAATTTCTTTCTTAGCTTAGACAGTAACATAG
This sequence comes from Trichosurus vulpecula, assembly GCF_011100635.1. Lineage (NCBI taxonomy): Eukaryota > Metazoa > Chordata > Mammalia > Diprotodontia > Phalangeridae > Trichosurus > Trichosurus vulpecula. The sequence goes on along the minus strand of NC_050573.1, from coordinate 242,802,559 downwards.
GAAGCTGCAGTACATCTAGCAGGTACTCTAGCAGAGGTGTTATACACCTTTAAGTAAGGTGGCACTAAATTCTATGACTAGTTTCACAGCAAGAAAAACAGGGTTATTTGAGAATTTATTATAAGAAGCAGTTTCTTAACTTTTCTTCAAGAGTGAAGAAGGTAGCTTACAGGTCACATGGGCTTGGGGGAAGCAAATGTAATTTCTAAGCCCTTTTTTCATGACCTCTCCAGAAGCAAGGCATAAGGGAAAAGGCAAAATAGAAGCCTGACATCCTCATCAAAGACTACTTAGACTATAGTCCAAGCAAAAGGCTAGCTCTTTAAACAAGAATTCATACTCATTAGAGTCCAAATCAGCAGATTGTAAATTCCCTTAGAACCTGCTATCCATCCTCCATAGCTTCTATCATAATACTGTACACATAATAATAGCTAACTAACATTTATGTTGGGCTTACTAGGTGCTAGGTACTGTGCTAAATGCTTTACAATTATCTCATTTGATCCTCATAACAATCCTGGGAGGTAGGTACTACTCCCATGTTACAGATGTGGAAACTGAAGCAAACAGAGGTTATAAGTTACTTGAGCAGAGTCACACAGTTTAAGTAAGGGTCTAAGGGCAGCTTTGCATTTAGGTCTTCTGACTCCAAACCCAATGCTCACAGATTTCTCTGAATCTCTTCTTATTTGTAAAGCAGGTACTAGTAATATTATCTTCCTGCCCTCTGTGAATATTGTATTATTTTATGTCTTGGTGAGCTTGAGTAGGTTAGAAAAATCAACAAATAAAAATCATAAAGTGTTGGAATTATTATATAGTGATTTCTCAAGGAAACCACGGTTATAGATCCCCAAAATCCAGTGAACTAAGATGTGAATTATAATTCCAGCCATCTTGGGGTATATAAATTAAATGACTTGCCTCAGGGCTTCCCTCAAAGGAATGTTTTATAGCTAATTAAATAACTGTGAAGTACTTGTATGAATACAATGAAGTGCTAATTAATGAAATGAAAAAAGATAATTCTGTATTCATATATATCAGTGATCTTTTGGGGGTAATAGAACACAAATGTTAAGATACAGGTAAATTATGTAAGGTGCAAGTAAATTATGGTGACTTTTCATTAAAACTCAGAATCAAAATCAATGGCTGAAGTTCTTCAGCTTTATGAATTTTCCTTCTCTGGAATTAAAACTATCCCATTCTCCTCTCTTCTTTTTTCCCACTTCTCCCAGGAAGCTGAAGTATATTATCTCCCTTTATCATTTTAGAGGTACTTGTGTAGGCAGTTGTTCCCTTGGGGGCAGAGAAGGTTTGGGAGTTACTGCTTTAGCATTATCGTGTGCCATTTAGTACATTGAAAAATCCTGACTTAAGCAGTCAAATCTAATACCTGGTGCTTAAAACAAACAAACAATACATATACATATAAGTGTGTGTAAGTGTGTATATACATATATTACAGAAGATGCAAACTATTCTGAATTTAGGTTGCACATGGTAAGCTTATAACCTTATAATAAGTTAATTTTGAATGTTCACTGTTTACCACACTCTACTAGGCATTTATGTCATTTCTTAAAGAATTCATGACTTCACTGCTGTGCATTTTACTCCATCCACTCTCTACCTCTCATGTCCCACACCCCACAAAGCAGACTGAGGCATGAGGTATCATAGTGGATAGAGCATTAGGTCTGAAGTCAGGAAGACTTAAGTTCAAATATGGCCTCAGACACTAACCATCTTGGTGACCTTGGGTAACTCACAACCTCTGTTTGCTTCAGTTTCCTCAAATGTAAATTGGTGATAATAATAGCACCTACCTCAGTATCTTTGCCAAGAAAATCCCAAATGGAGTCGCAAAGAGTCAGACATGAATGAACAACTCAGATTGGTTGTGAGGATCGAATGAAAAAGTATTTATAAAAAGCTTAGAACAGTGTCTAGCTCTAGCATATAGTAGGTACTATATAAATTATTATTGTTAGACTGGATCCCTCTTTAACTTATGGTCTTACAGTGTTGTCGTAGGCAAAAAATTTGTCACCTTGTGGCAGGCCTGGCTAGTTGATCCGCAGTATAGTCTGTCACCTGCCAGACTTTTCCAGCTTGGAGGGTCCTGCCAGAACTCATATTCTGCTTGCCTTTGAGAGCTCAGGATCCCATCCAGAACATGATGAAGCACCAGAGAAGGACTTCAGTGGGGGAACTACTATATACTACAAGAATTTTGTTAAATATTATTTTAAGCCAGGTATGAAGAAGACTATGACCTAAGGGCAAGATAAGAGAAACTAATGAGTGCTTTTATCTCCAGACAGAACTACCAGTCCTAAAGTGGGTTATGCACTAAGGCAATTTGCAGAGAGAAAGAAAGTAAAAATAAGACAAGAGGATAACTGCTTGAGGCAGGGGGAAGGACCTGGAAATGAGTTCTAGGATTATGAATCTGGAGCCGATAGAGGTCACCTAGACTAACTCCTTATTTTACAGATGAGGAAACTGAGGCCCGTTGTTACATAACTGTTTTATAACAAGTGAAGATTCAAACTCAGTTGTTCTGACTCCCAGTTCCAGCATTTTCCCCCCACTGTACCCTTAAGCGCTGTCTCTCAGGATTTAATGTTATAACAGAAGCCATAGAAACAATGTTTGCAATAGTGTGTAGAGGGTGAGGAGTAGAATATTTAAGGATGAACAAATTGCCAACACTTGGCTCTCACTATAATTTGAGCTGTCCAAAAATGGAGTGGCTTTCCTAGAGAAGTGATGGATTCCCTCTCTTTAGGGGTCTTTATGCAGAGGCTGTATAATCACTTAGGAGTGAAAATAACAATTAATGTCGGCTCAGAGGAGGGCTTCATCTTTGACTTGTTCAGAGCCTCCTGCATACCCTGGGTCCAGTGTTTCTGGAAAATATGGCCACTCAACAAGATAGATTAAGTTGGCTTCAGAACTTGTTAGGAATGAGATAGGATTCCTTCATGTACGAAGTGAACTGCTGAGGTCTCTTCCAACTCTCAAATTCTATGATTCTGTTATTAAAATTGTCAGTCACAAGAGCACATTATTTCAAGGTTCACTTCTTTTTTAATATAGTTTTTAAAAAAGATTTATAATCTCTTAAACTTCACTAGTGTCATACTTGAATGCTTTTATTGTGGCATGGAAGTGACCATGAGTTCTCAAAAGCCATGTCATCAAAGTGTGAGCTTTAGCAAGTTCCACTAAGCTGAAAAGGCTTTAAGAATTTGAACTCAGTGATAAACTATTTTCTGAAGACCAGCATAGCTCCCTAGTTAAGTGTGGAGGGGTTCATCATCATCAAATTAATCGCAATAAGGGATTAATTTTTAAGCCACAGTAGTACATCTATGAAGGTACAGAATGGTTGCAATCTATGATGGTAGAATGAGAACAATCACGGATATGAAATTAAAAGTCCTGAAAATATTGAAGTAATATTTTTAAAAGTAATGTGGCTAATTGCTAATTAATGTTTTTCATTGTTGGCCTAGAGCTAAAACTTTTCAGTTAATGATATTTCACACACACACACACACACACACACACACACACACACACACACACACACACAAAATTTGCATTCCGTATGCACTATTGGAAATATTCACAGATTTCTTGTTCTCTCAATCTATTCTAAAACAGCTTAAGAAAAATTATAGCCTGGTTTCAGAAATTGGCCCTTTGCTTTTCCTGATTAAATTATTCAGGCTGAAAGGTTAAGGAAACAATGTGTTGTTGTCATTCCTGACATATTTTGGGATCAAAATTCAATCAAAACACTTCCTGGGTCTTATTTACTTCTTGTTTCAATTGTTAGTTACCATATCAATGGAATTGTTCAACACTGAATAGTGAAATTAAATCATATTCTCATTCACATCTTTCTTGTAAGTGTATCTTGCTCTTTGTGGGCTCCTAAATTGATCTGGACTAAAATTAACATTATGTTACCTTGGTCTTATAGTGGAAAAAAACTAGGCTTAAAAACCAGGAAAAAAATTAATACAAGTCAATGTTTTAAAGAAAACCAACTTTGAAAGACTTGAGAACTCTGATTGATTCAATGACAAATCATGATACCAGAGGACAGATGATGAGGTAGATAATGGACCCAAGGTACAGAATGAAACATATGTGTTCTTCCTAACTTGCCTCTTATTGTATAGGGCTTGCAACCTAGGTGTTATCCTCTATTCCTCACTCTCAGTTTCCATATCAATCTCTTACCAAGTCCTGTTGATTCCCTGTCTCCTGTATATACTCCCTTCTCTCCTCTGACACCACTGCCACCCTGGTGTAGGCCCTTATCAACCTCATACCTGGACTATTGCAATAGCCTTCATGTTGGTCTCCTTGCCTTGAGACTTTCCTCACTCCAGTTCATCCTTCACTCAGTTATTAGTGTTTATAAACTTCAGGTCTAACTATGTCACCTCCTAAGCACCAGTGGCTCCCCATTATCTCCAGAATCATAATATATAAAATCTTCTGTTTAGTTGTGAACCCTTTTATAACCCAATCTCTCCCTATCTTTCTAATCTTGTATTTCACTTCCCTATATTCCTTGTACTGTATAGTCCAGTGCCAGTGGCTTCTTTGAACTTCCTAAGACACTCCATTTGCTGACTGTGCTTTTTCCTGGCTGTCCCCCATGCCTAGGATGTTTTCTTCATCTCTGCCTCCTGGATTTCCTTGCATCTTTCAAGTCTCAGCTAAAATCCCACTTTTTGCAAGAGGCCTTTCCTAGCTTCCCTCAATACTAGTGCCTTTTCTCTATTTATTATCTCCAATATACCTTTTAATATCTTGTTCATACAGAATTGTTCACATATTGTCTCCCTAATTAGACTGTGAGGACTTTGAAACCAAAGACTATTTTTGCCTTTCTTTATATAAAGGCAGGGACCTAGAGGCAGTTGGTGGCACAGTGGATAGAGTGCTAGACCTGGAGTCAGGAAGGCCTGACTTTAAATCTGGCCTCAGATACTTAACTATGTGAGTCTGGGCAAGTCCCCTAACTTCTGTTTGCTTGAGTTTCCTCAACTGTAAAATAAGTCCAATCAAAGCACCTACCTTGTGGAGTTGTGAGTCTCACATGAGATAATAGCACTTAGCATAATGCCTGGCAGATAGAAGGCACTCTATAAACATTTATTCCCTTTACTTCCCTGCTGAGCACTTAGCACAGTGCCTGATACATAGTAGGTACTTAAAAATGCTTGCTGTCTGATTGATAATACAGCAAGCCCTGTACGGGCTATATACCGTGCTGCTTTATTCCTAGTATTAAACATAGTATCTTTAATGTTGCAGGGGCTCAGTAAATATCTGATGGTTGAGCAAATGTGAAATGTTTTTGAAACATAAAGATGTGATTTCCTCTAGCTGTCCCATATGGGCATCACTTACAGTGGAACACCCTTCATGCTTGACTTTATAGGAGACATCTCACAAATACACAAAGAAGTCCTTTTGTAAACTTAGTTTGCTTTTTCGGTGTTTCTTTTTCATTTTAATAAGTGGTTTGAGATGTATCATCAGATACAATCTCTTAAGTAGCTGAGTAATGAATGACTGAAAGTGATTACTAACCAGAAGCATACTTATCAGTGGTCTCTGTATTCTTGCACACCTCAGAAATGTTTACATAGTAAGACATAATTAATCACTCCCTTGGATGTTAGTCTGATTTCAGAGGCCCCATATTGGCTAGGTATGAAACTGAATGGAGTGCTCTTAGGCTGCCTGGGGACATGAATAGAATTGTATGGAGATGCTTTCATTGGTGCCTCTGTATGTTGTTTGAACAAATCCTAGATACTCACTCTTTGGCTTGCTTATATGAAAATTTAAATGTATATTGATGTAGACATGTACATATGTGTATATACTAATAATGGCAAAAAGAAAAAAAATTGAAGCTGTTTTTTCCTGAACTTCTTTCCTCTCCCTCGAAGGAATGTCACCAATATCGTATAACTGAGTACAAACTAACAACAAATATTAGTGATTCTATGGCTAGAGTCAGTTTTAAGTCAGTTCAAGTCAACAAATATTTATTAAGTGCTTACTAGTCACTGTGCTAAGCACTGGGGATACAAAGAAAGGCAGAAAAAATCCCTGACCTTAGAGACATCTCATTCTAATGGGAAAGACAATGTGCTAGACAAACAAATATATACAGGATAAATTGGACATTTTTGTTGTTTGGTTGTTTTAGTCATGTCTGACTCTTTGTGACCCCATTTGGCATTTTCTTGGCAAAAAAAACTGGTTCGGTTTGCCATTTCCTTCCCCAGATCATTTTACAGATGAGGAAACTGAGGCAAACAGGGTTTAAATGACTTGCCCGGGTCACACAGCTAGTAAATGTGGAGGTCAAATTTGAACTCAAGAAGATGGGTCTTTCCGACTCCAGGCCTGGCACTTTGTGCACTATGGTGCCACCTAGCGGCCATAAAATTGGAAGTAAGAAGGCACTAATGCTAGTGCCTCGTCCTTCCACAAGGGGTAAGGAATTAGCATTGAGGGAAAGGCTTCTTGCAAGAAGTACTAGAAGGAAGTCAGGAAAGCCAGGTGGAGATGAAGAAGGAGTGTGTTCTAGACTTGGGAGAGAGAGTCAGTGAGAATACTTGGAGAAAGGAAATGGAGTGTTCTGAGTGGGTGATAGCAAGAGGCCAGTAGAATACACAAGGGAAAGCATAACAAGAACGGACAAGGCCTTTTCAGCTGCATCAAGTTGTTGTTCCTGCCAAACAATGACTTTTGAGTTGAGTGGCTTGGGAGACTTGCTGGTATTAGAGCAGAAGCCTTCCGAGGGGCGAGTTATGAGTTGTTTTAGACTCTAGAATCCTCGCTCCTGTCTGGCCCAGCTCAGAGCCCCTCTGGAGGCCAAGAGTACTGATCAGGAAGTTAGGTTCTGTGTTCTTGTTAGGGCTTAGCCCCAGTGACCTGGCTGACCCTCAGGACTTTAAGAGACGCTCTCTGACCTAAACTCTTCACCCTCGAGATGAGAGAAACTCAGATATTAATTTGTTACAGGTTGTTCTAAGTAATTAAAAATCATTTATATAACTTTAGTTTCTGAAATACTCAACTCCTGGTGTGAAAGAGAAGGCATACATTAGCAGGAATCTGATCTGGATCTTAAACTGTATGGGAAAATTGGTGAAAATTTGTGATTTTTATTTCTTTGCGAGGGTGAGTTCTAGGTGTCTAGCACTGCACAATGGAATGTTCTTTACAGAGCTTACTTACAGCAATCCTGTACCCTATGCCCATTCTCTTATCCATTTATAAGGATTTATAAAAGGTCACAGGGATGGGTAACCCGTGGCCTCAAGGCCACATGTGGCCTTCTAGGTCCTTAGGTACAGTCTTTTGACTGGATCCAAGTTTTACAGAACAAATCCTTTTATTAAGGGCATTTGTTCTGTGAAGTTTAGATTCAGTCAAAGGGCCTCACCTGAGGACCTAAGGGCCACATGTGGCCTTGAAGCCATAGGTTCCCCACCCCCAGAAGATATTTATAGAACTTATTTTAATATCACTTCAAATAACTGAAGAAATTGTGGCTCTTTTTCCAACCATCTTTTTAAAAGTTGCATCAATTTTGTGAGCAAATAAGATAGTTACTTAAATAAAATCATAAAGAACATCTATGCAAAAGATGTTCAGTATTTCTAATTTTTTGTCTAACTACTCGTGCCTTGTTTATAATATGGTATTATTAGGCTATGTCACTCATGGTATAAATAAATTTCCAGAGATATAAACTAAATGCCCTTAGACTGAGTCCAAGACATTTTGGTGTGGTCAATTTATTTTCATTCAGTTGTAAATGTACTATATTTTCTTTATAAGTAGATAAAACCGTAGAGACCAGTGTTAGAAATAACAGTATTTTCACAGTACATGTTAATTAATGTAATATATTATGGCTCAGCACCTTAACAACTGGTAAACAAGCTTAAGAGGTGATCATGTACTGTTAATTGTGGAACACATCAGAAAATAACTTTCTCACAGAAGATCAAGTTTCAGTGCCTCTCAGGTTTTGTGGGAATGGATCAAACCTAGCAAGCAAAGGCAGGCTTTTTGACTTTATACTTGTACACAAAAAAGCTGAGTTTATGAAAATAGCATAGTAAGTTTCTTGACAAATTTATTTTGATAATGTAGCTAATAAGTTTAAATTCAAAGAAATTGTTGACTAGAAAATAGATCAAAATATTTGACGATATTAATGCAATATGAGATGAAAAGAAACTCAAGTGACACCCAAAGTCACTGTTTTAGAGTCATTCCTACAAAACTAAATTCTTGAAGTTTCTTTTGTATGGACTGAAAAAATTATATTAATAGTATGCAACCAATCGTAAATAAAAATGACATTATTAACATGGTCAATAGACCTGTGCTTTGAGTTGTTTTCCAGTAGTAATTATTGATTTATGTTACGGCACCCACCAACTCTTTCTCAGTTCATTTTCTGATCAAAGGTACACCCCAGATTAAGCCTGTGATTATGGAATAGATTGAAAGTAGCCAAGCCACCTATGGACTAAACCTTGTTTTTAGTAACACTGACTTAACCCAATGAGATGATAATGCCACAGTCAAGAGCATCTGATAAAAAGGAAGTCTTCCTCTAACTCTTATTTATCTTTTCATAATCACTTGGCTCTTCCCCTGAGGAAATGTGACTTAGTCATTTGGATCTAGTGCCAGTATTAAGATCTAAGTTATGATTACAGGGGACTGCTGAGAATTTCATTAATCTTTCCCATTTAAGCTTTACTGGTGGAACTAGAACAGCGCGTCATTCATATCAAAGATGTAAACATCTGCCACACCTGGACAAGTAAAACCGGGGGGAAACGACGCTTGCGTTATTGCACAGGAACCGACTTTAACATTTGTCCTGTTTGCCAAGTTCTAGGACAGTCTTCTACGTTACATGAAGTAGTCAAACGAAATGCAAATGTGTTGTTTAAATAGCTCTCAGACCAGAAAGCAAAATGTGGGCAATCCAAATTCAGTTCAATAGTGTTTGGATATTTCCTAACTTAAATACTATTTCAGATAATCCTTATTTTTTCCTTTAGAAATATACTTTTTATTATATTAAAAATTGTTCCACTCATGCCCATATCTTGCAAGATTTTTAACGTGAAAATTGTATTTTGTAGTGTATTTTGTCAAAGACTTTTTTTCTGAATTTATTGCTTTTATGTTGTTTGAGGTTGGTAGGGAATTCTCCCAGCTGAGAAGGATGAGGCCTCTTGGAAGAGAGAGTCCGATGTTTTTGGATTGGAGACAGGAGTTCAAACCGAAAACAAAGAGATGTATTCTCATGCTAAGGAAGATTGCTGATAGCAGCTTCAACTTCCTAGGATACGGCTATAGTTTTTATGATTTTTCAGATTTGCTTAGAGTACATAATCAATCAGCGACATTCTGCAGCAACCTTTCAAAGGAGAAAGAGTGGTAGAGAAAGGGAAAATCATTTAAGGGAAAAAAGCAGGACTTGTGGGTCTCTTCATATTTGCCTTGCAGCCGGCAGGATTTGTTATCATAATAAGACATTCTCTGTTCAAGGGCAAGAGATTAGATGAGGTGACCAAATATTTTTACAATTGTGAAAGAAGTCCTTTTAGACAAAACTGCAGGGTTGACGCAAGGCTACAGGTGTCTCTTATCCTAAGACAGCAAGGAATAGTTTTTAGAACAATGTATGAGACTATTCACTTTATGTAGTTTGTTACATTTTATTTTTCCTTACTTTCCACTACTAGACCACCAAATGATTGTGGTTCCTATTTTTCCCCCACAGGGGTATTTTTAGTTGTAATAGGATTAATTATTTTAATTATTTTCCTAATGTTGAACTCTCCTTCTTCTGTGTGTATGTGTTTAGCCATTTCAGTCATGCCTGATTCTTTGTGACCCTATCTGGAGTTTTCTTGGCAAAGATACTGGAGTGGTTTGCCATTTCCTTCTCCAGCTCATTTTACAGATGAGGAAACTGAGGCAAACAGGGTTAAGTGACTTGCCCAGGGTCACACAGCAAGTAAGAATCTGAGGCTAGAAATGAATACAGGAAGATGAGTCTTCCTGTCTTTAGGCTAGGCACCCTATCCACTGTGTCACCTAGCTCCTCTTGAACCCTCCTTACGTCCCTGGTATGAGTCTCACTTGGTCATAGTGAACAACTGTTTTTAGATAGATCTATTACCATAGTCTCTTTGCTAGGATTTTATTTTAAAAATTTGAATCCTTGCTCATTACTGATGTTGGTCTATAGTTCTCTTAATTCTACCCTTTCCTGATTTAGGTATTAAGCCCTATAAAAGATGATGGGTGATGTGTTTTCTTTCTTACCTTATGAGAATAATTTGCGTGATACATATATTAGTGCTTCTTTAAAAGTTTGATAGAATTCTTCTCTAAATCCATATAACTCTCCTGTGAATCCGTCTAGACCAGTGATCTTTTTCTTTGGTAGTTCCTTTATGGCTAGCTCAATTTCCTTTTCTGAAACTGAGTGGTTTAAGATCTCTATTTAGTGTTCTTCTAGTTGGGGTACATTATTTTTTGTAAATAATCTTCCAATCCTCTTTTAAATTCTATTTTGGTGGTATATAATTGTATGCTGGGTCTTGATGTTTCTTTTTTTTTCTTTTGTGTTGTAATTTTTGCCTTATTTATTTTTTCCTTTGTTAATTTTATCTTCCTCTCTCTTCTTTTTAATCAGTCTAGCTGAAGATTTTTTTTATCAATTCTAAAGCTTTTTCCATTTTAGCTATTTCTCTTCTAATTTTCAAGAATTCTTTTGTGCTTTTTTGAGTTTATCTGTTGATTTTCTAGTATTTGAATCATAACCTCAGGTTAATAATTATCATTTAAATTTTGTCAAGGTTTATAAAATGTGTTTAGTGTTTGTGCTTTCTTATATTTATTTATCATTTCTCTGAGCCCTGGTAAATGTTCTGATTTTGTAAAGGTGCCATGTGATGCTGAAAAAAAAGTATATTCCTTAATGTTCCTAGTCAAAATATGCTATATCTTTCCACTCTAATTTTTCCAGCAATTTTGCCAATTCTAATTTTCCTTTTTATTTTTCTTTCTATAATATCTGCCCAGCTCTGAGAGAGGTACGTAAGGGTCTCCTATAATTATTGTTACTATCTATATCTTTTAAAAATTCAGTCAATTTTTCTTTATTAATTTAGGTGGTATTATATTTAATAACAATAATAGTTAATATTCATAAAGCATTCTCAGGTTTATAAAGCATTTTCTATGTAGAATCGCAAAATTTGAGAACTGGAAGGTACCTCCGGGGCCATCTAGTCTAAATCATGCAGGAAAAAACTCTCCACTATTATATACTTGATAAGTTGTCAACTAGTCTCCACTTAAAGACTTCCAAGGAATAGAAATCCACTACCTCTGGGGGCAGTCTGTTCTACTTTTGCAGAACTCTTAATTATTAAATCTAATAACTACTTTTTTAAAATTTTCTTTACATGAAGTCTAATTTGCCTCTTTGCTGCTTCTACCTATTGCTTCTGGTTCTGCTCTTTGAGGGCAAACAGTACAAATCTGGTCCTTCCCCAAAGGGAGTTCTTCGGATACATGAAAATATCTGCCATGTCCTTCCCTGCTCTTCTCCAGGCTACATATGTTCAGTTCTTCACCTAATTCTCCTATAACACTCAAGGCCCTTCACCTGGTTGCCTTCCTCTGGACATTCCAATTTCTTAGTGCCCTTAAATTGTATTGCCAGCGAATGAACACAGTCCTTTTGATAATGTCTGATGAGGAAAGAGCACAGTGGCACTAGCACCTGCCTGTTCCTGGAAGCTTGCAGACCACATCGTAATGCAGACCACAATATTACTAGCTTTTTTGGTGTCTTTGTCACACTGCTGACCCATATGGAGGTTGCAGTCCACCAAGACTCTTAGATCTCTTTCAGAACAACTGGTATTTAATCCTACCTTTCTCAGTTTATACTTGAGAATTTGATATTTGATTTGTTTTTATCTCCAGGCAAGAATTTATATTAATCCCCGTTGAATTTCCTCTTATTAGATTCAGTTTAAGGCTCTAACCTGTGAAGATCATGTTGGATCTTTATTCTGTCATCTTTGAGTAAATTATCCCTCCTGCCTTTGTGTCATCTGCAAATTTGATGAGCATGCCACCTATGCCTTTATCCAAGGCAATGATAAAAATGTTAAAATGGCACAAGACCAAGCAGAGGTCCCTGGGATACAACATTGAGGACTTTCTGCCATATTGTCATTGAACTATTACAACTCTTCTTTGAGTCCCGTTATCCAACCAGTTCTGAATCCTTCTAATTATATCATAATCTAATGCCTCTTTATATATATTTTCCATGATAATGGTATGAAATACTTTATCAAAAGCTTTGCTAAAAGCTAAGCAATCTATATCCATAGCATTCCCCTCATTTACTAGTTTAGTAACTCTGTCAAAAAAGGAAATGAGGATTGGGCCAGAGCCAAGATGGCGGCTGGTAAGTAGGGACTAGAGTGAGCTCCATACCGAGTCCCTCCAAAAACCTATAAAAAATGGCTCTGAACCAATTCTAGAGCGGCAGAACCCACAGAACAGCAGAGGGAAGCAGGGCTCCAGCCCAGGACAGCCTGGATGGTCTCTGGGTGAGGTCTATTCCACACGGAGCTGGGAGCTGGGAACGGAGCGGAGTAGAGCCCAGCCTGAGCGGCGTGGAACAACCAAACTTGGAGTCGGGCGGATGGGGCCCCTAGTGCCCTGAATATGTGAGCTGCGGCAGTTACTAGACCCCTCGACCCACAAACACCAAAGACTGTGGAGAAGGTTAGTGGGAAAAGCTGTGGGAGTGGAAGGAGTTCGAGGTTCGGCTTCCAGCCCCGGGGGCAGCGGAGGTGGGGCAGCTACAGTTGCTGCTGCTTCTGGCCCCAGGCCCACCTGGTGGGAGGAATTAAGTGGCGGATCAGAGCAGGAGTGCAACAGCCTGCTGAAGATCTAAGCCCAGCCTGGGCTGGGGTTTCTTGGGGAAGGAGTAGTGCCGGTCTGACAGAGCTGGCACCTCCCCCCCAAACGTGGAACATAGAACTCGTTAGTCTACAAGCAGTCATACCCCACTGAAAAACTCAAGGGTCAAGTTAGTTGGCTGGGAATATGACCAGGCAGCGAAAACGCGCCCAGATTCAGTCTCAGACTTTGGATTCTTTCTTTGGTGACAAAGAAGACCAAAACATACAGCCTAAAGAAGACAACAAAGTCATAGAGCCTACAACAAAAGCCTCCAAGAAAAACATGAACTGGCCCCAGGCCATAGAAGAACTCAAAAAGGATTTGGAAAAGCAAGTTAGAGAAGTAGAGGAAAAATTGGGAAGAGAAATGAGAAGGATGCGAGAAAACCATGAAAAACAAGTCAATGACTTGCTAAAGGAGACCCAAAAAAAGACTGAAAAATACACTGAAGAAAACAACACCTTAAAAAACAGACTAACTCAAATGGCAAAAGAGCTCCAAAAAGCCAATGAGGAGAAGAATGCCTTGAAAGGCAGAATTAGCCAAATGGAAAAGGAGGTCCAAAAGACCACTGAAGAAAATACTACTTTAAAAATTAGATTGGAGCAAGTGGAAGCTAGTGACTTTATGAGAAATCAGGATATTATAAAACAGAGCCAAAGGAATGAAAAAATGGAAGACAATGTGAAATATCTCCTTGGAAAAACTACTGACCTGGAAAATAGATCCAGGAGAGATAATTTAAAAATTATTGGACTACCTGAAAGCCATGATCAAAAAAAGAGCCTAGATACCATCTTTCAAGAAATTATCAAGGAGAACTGCCCTGATATTCTAGAGCCACAGGGCAAAATAGAAATTGAAAGAATCCATCGATCACCTCCTCAAATAGATCCCAAAAAGAAATCTCCTAGGAATATTGTTGCCAAATTCCAGAGCTCCCAGATCAAGGAGAAAATACTGCAAGCAGCCAGAAAGAAACAATTTGAGTATTGTGGAAACCCAATCAGAATAACCCAAGATCTGGCAGCTTCTACATTAAGAGATCGAAGGGCTTGGAATGCAATATTCCGGAGGTCAATGGAGCTAGGATTAAAACCTAGAATCACCTACCCAGCAAAACTGAGTATCATGTTCCAAGGCAAAATATGGATTTTCAATAAAATAGAGGACTTTCAAGGTTTCTCAGTGAAAAGACCAGAACTGAATAGAAAATTTGACTTTCAAACACAAGAATCAAGAGAAGCATGAAAAGGTAATCAAGAAATGGAAATTGCAAGGGACTTAACTAAAGTTGAACTGTTTTGTTTACATTCCTACATGGAAAGATGATGTGTATGATTCATGAGACCTCAGTATTAGGGTAGTTGAAGGGAATATGCATATATATATATACATATATATATATATATAAGTGAATGTGTATGTATGTATATATCTATGTGTATATGTATGTATGTGTATGTATGTGTATATATATATGTGTGTTTATATATGTATATACATATATATGTGTGTGTGTGTGTAAAAGAGAGAGAGCAGACACAGGGTGAGTTGAAGATGAAGGGAAGATATCTAAAAGAAATAAAATGAAATTAAGGGATGAGAGAGCAACATACTGAGAGAGGGAGATAGGGAGAAATAGAATGGGGTGGATTATCTCGCATAAAGGTGGCAAGAGGAAGCAGTTCTGTGGGAGGAGGGGAGAGGGCAGGTGAGGGGGGAATGAGTGAACCTTGCTCTCATCAGATTTGGCCTGAGGGGGAATACCATACATACTCAGTTGGGTATCTTACCCCACAGGAAAGAAGAGGGAGGAAGATAAAAAAAAAATAAAAGGGGGGGGATGATGGAGGGGAGGGCAGATGAGGGTGGAGGTAATCAAAACAAACACTTTGGAAAGGGGACAGGGTCAAGGGAGAAAATTCAATAAAGCGGGATGGGTTGGGAAGGAGCAAAATGTAGTTAGCCTTCCACAACATGAGTATTGTGGAAGGGTTATACATAATGATACATGTGTGGCCTAGGTTGAATTGCTCGACTTCTTAGGGAGGGTGGGTGGGAAGGGAAGAGGGGAGAGAATTTGGAACTCAAAGTTTTAAAATCAGATGTTAAAAAAAAAAGTTTTTGGCATGCAACTAAAAAATAAGATACACAGGCAACAGGGCGTAGAAATTTATCTTGCCCTACAAGAAAGGAAGGGAAAAGGGGATGAGAGGGGAGGGGGGTGATAGAGGGGAGGGCTGACTGGGGAACAGGGCAACCAGAATATATGCCATCTTGGAGTGGGGGGGAGGGTAGAAACAGGGAGAAAATTTGTAATTCAAACTGTTGTGAAAATCAATGCTGAAAACCAAATATGTTAAATAAATAAATTTAAATTTAAAAAAAAAAAGGAAATGAGATTGGTCTTCATGATTTGTTCTTGACAGTTATAGTAGCTCTTTCTATGCACCTCTCCCCTATTGAAATTTTTGCCAACCATCCCTTTAAACTGTTCTAGAGTTTCTCCAGGAACGGAAGTTAGTCTCACTGACTTAGGGCTTGCAGACTCTGATTTCTTCCCTTTTTTGGAAGTCAGGACATTTCCCCATTCTCCATATCCCATGCTATAATACTCCCATTTTCAGTGGTCTGTCATCTGTCAGTAACAGTGCATCAACAATCACGCCAGTTCTTTCGTAAGTAAGTAACTACATCTGGGCCAGATGACTTGAATTCATCAAGATAGCCAAGTGCCCTCCTACTATATCTCATAACTTATCTTGAGTATTAACTTCTTCTTAGACATTTTTATTCTGTCATTTCCAGTGTAAGGTCCTTCTCCTTTGTAGAGAAAACAAAAACCAAGTAAGAAATGAGCAGCTCTGTCTTCTCTCTCTTGTCAGTTTTCTTTGTTCCATCTACCCTAAACAATGCTCCTATCCTTTCTTTGATCCTCCTTTTTCTCCCAAGGTAGCTTTAAAAAATCCTTCTCATCTTCTTTGACTTCATTTGCATTCCTGACACTATTTTTACAGGGTCAGGAAGTATTCATATTCATTCTTTGTTACCTGGCCTCATTTCTCTGCTGTATACATTTGTAGAGGTGCTTGTTGTTTTCCCAGTTAGAATGTAAACTCCTTGCAAGTAAGGGTTGTTTCAATCTTTATATTTGTGTCTCCACTCCCTAGCACACTGACTAGCACACGGTTTGCACTTACTTAATGGCTGATCATACTTAATGGTTGATCAAGTGAATCTAGGAAAGCAAGGAGAAAGAGTGATCTGTAGGTTGGTAGATCATCAAGGATCTAGATAGGGGGATATAGTCAGAATGAACCTGAAAGGAAAAAGGCCCTCCTCGCCTAGTGTTTTGGAGAGTATAACAAAAGCACACAGTACTGAAGAGGATGGTCAAGAATGTAGTGTCTTCCAGAGGGAATCAGGTTTCTGTAAAGGCAGTAAGATGAGCAGAGTATGAAAGGAAATAGTGGGGTATAAAGGGAAATTTGTTAGTGATAGATATCATGACCATTGAGGCCTGTGAGCACCAGAGTTTCGAGTTGTCTCGTTTGCATGTGTTCGCTTCATTTGTGCCTCATTATCATCATATTCTTTAATACATAAACTTTTTTCCTACTTTTCCTATGGACACTGAGTGTATTTGCGGAACAGGCATAATTTTCCTTTCTTCATAGGGTGGTGAGTAGCACATAGTGGTAAGAACACTTTATTTGGTGTCAAAGGACCAGGATTCAATCCTATCTCTGCTACTTACTGCATTCTGCCTCAACCTGGGTTAGGCCATCTATGGAGAAGGTTTTGCTGGGGTGTGGCCACTACGCATTCTATAACTTTTTGGAGCCACAGGTGAAAATTGTGTGAATCAGGTGGACACCAAAGGTGGATGAGCAGCCCTGAAAAGGGCTTAGCAAGCCCTCACACCAGAGGTGCTATCCTCCTGAACACTCAGGCCTCAAACCTGGTGAGTTAGGGGTTGTCTACCCCAAGCACGAGAAGACTTTCCCAGGCAAAATGGCCAGATGAGAACAATTTTTCCCAATAGCCATGAAGGTAGCTACAGCAGGCACTGTGGGAGACTTATAACTTGGTCAGACATCAAAGATGCCAAGGTCATCCACTGCATCCCAGGCCATCGTCAGTCTTCTTGACTTTTGTCCTGCCACTGGATTTGATGATCCAGGAAGATAGAGTGAGGCTGATGACTCAACTCTGCTTCACTTAAATCCGGTTCATGAGCAAGTCACACCATCATTTCATGATGTCATTTGTCCTCTTCAAAAATAAGGACAAATAACAACAACATACTGCCAATATGGTCTTAGTCGAATCTCTTTAACTCCTTCTCATTAAGTGTGAGAGTTTGGAATTAGGAATGTTTAAGTTCCCTTCTAGCTCTAGATCCTATGAAAACTCAAGAGATAGGTGTTCTTAAATTATTGACATCTCTGAGTGACTCCTAGACTTGAGTTCTGTTGTCTCTCTGAAAAATAATGAGGTTCAGTGGACCTATGTTGATTTTTAATGTTGTGGTAAGGTGTATATTATGAAGAATGGCCTCTCTGGAACTGATTTATAGGTAACATCTTTTTGTCAAGACTCATTCAGTACAAAAAGCCCTTAAGGATTTCAAAATAAAAAGATTCTGACTTTAATGCATGCATGCATTTAAAAGAAAAGTCAAGTGTTTTCTTTACAGGCATGCTAGTATTAAGCTGTCTCCATATAATGCAAAATGAAATAGAGGTTTGACAGCCTGATACTGAGTTAATTGGATGAATATTTATCCTTAAATAGCTATTATCCTTAATATTTTAAGGATCTGTATTTCTATAAGTGTTGTACTCCTTTCATTGAGGTAGACATAGACTTCTCGATTGTTATTGTTGTTCCTCCTTTGTTCTTGAAGAAGACCAATGACATCACAAGGGTGATGTTTTAACTTTCATGTAAATTGGATGTAAGGGAGGCTGAGCTGTGTAAATTCTTCAGCCTCACTCTCTTCTCCAGAGTCATTCAAGGTCAGTGCTAAGACAAAATACAAGATAACTAGTGATGGCCTGGGATGCAGTGGGTGACCTTGCCCTTTCTAAAATAAGGTCTTTCCCAGGTCTCAGATTGTCTGAGGTGACCCCATTCAATGCCTAAGGGCTGGGTAAGAATTGAGACAAAAGTGGGGGCAGAGCCAAGATGGCGGCTGGAAAGCAGGGACTTGCGTGAGCTCTCCCCCAGGTCCCTCCAAACACCTATAAAAAATGGCTATGAACAAATTCTAGAGCTGCAGAACCCATGAAATAATAGAGGGAAATGGCTCCAGCCCAGGAAAGCCTGGATGATCACAGGGAAGAGTCTATTGCCCGGAGTTGGGAGCAGAGCAGAGCCCAGGGCTGCACCAGGACCAATGAGACTGGGAGCTGGGCGGAACAGGCCATAGGGCCCTGAATCATTGAGCAGTGGCAGTTACCAGACTTCTCAACCCACAAATGCCAAAGACAACAGAGAAGGTTAGTGGGTCAGCCCCAGCCCTGGGGGTACGGAAGTGCTGCAGCTCTGGGGCTGCTTCCAGCTGCAGTTGCTTCTGGCCCCAGGCCCACCAGGTGGGAGGAATTAAGCTGCAGATCAGAGCGGGAGTGCAGAGCCTGCTTGGATCTGAATTGCGATCCGGGTTGGCGGTTTTGGGGGGAGGAGGAGTGCTGGTGTGGCAGAGCTTGCTGTGTAGAAGTAGCTCTGAAAACAGCAGCACAAGGCCCCTAAAGCTTGGGACAAAGTTCTCTTTACTATACAAGCAGTCATACCTTTACAAAAGGCTCAAGGGTCAAGTAGTTGGCTGGGAACATGAACAGGCAGCAAAAATGGACTCAGATTCAGACTCAGACTTTGGAATCTTTTTTTTTTGGTGACAAAGAAGACCAAAACATACAGCCAGAAGAAGTCAACAAAGCCAAAGAGCCTACATCAAAAGCCTCCAAGAAAAATATGAATTGGTCTCAGGCCATGGAAGAGCTCAAAAAGGATTTGGAAAAGCAAGTAAAAGAAGTAGAGGAAAAATTGGGAAGAGAAATGAGAGTGATGTAAGAAAACCATGAAAAACAAGTCAGTTACTGGCTAAAGGGGACCCAAAAAATACTGAAGAAAACGACACCTTAAAAAAATAGACTAACTCAAATGGCAAAAGAGTTCCAAAAAGCCAATGAGGAGAAGAATGCCTTGAAAGACAGAATTACCCAAATGGAAAAGGAGGTCCAAAAGACCACTGAAGAAAATACTACCTTGAAAATTAGATTGGAGCAAGTGGAAGCTAGTGACTTGATGAGAAATCAAGATATTATAAAACAGAACCAAAGGAATGAAAAAATGGAAGACAATGTGAAATATCTCATTGGAAAAACCACTGACCTGGAAAATAGATCCAGGAGAGAGAATTTAAAAATTATTGGACTACCTGAAAGCCATGATCAAAAAAAGAACCTAGATATCATCTTTCAAGAAATTATCAAGGAGAACTTCCCTGATATTCTAGAGCCAGAGGGTAAAATAGAAATTGAAAGAATCCACCTCCTGAAAAAGACCCCAAAAAGAAAACTCCTAGGAACATTGTCACCAAATTCCAGAGCTCCCACATCAAGGAGAAAATACTGCAAGCAACCAGAAAGAAACAATTTGAGTATTGTGGAAACACAATCAGGATAATACAAGATCTAGCAGCTTCTACATTAAGGAATGGAAGGGCTTGGAATATGATATTCCAGAGGTCAATGGAGCTGGGATTAAAACCAAGAATCACCTACCCAGCAAAACTGAGTATCATGCTCCAAGGCAAAATATGAATTTTCAATAAAATAGAGGACTTTCAAGCTTTCTCAGTGAAAAGACCAGAGCTGAATAGAAAATTTGACTTTCATACACAAGAATCAAGCGAAGCATAAAAAGGTAAACAAGAAGGAGAAATCATAAGGGACTTACTAAAGTTGAACTGTTTTGTTTACATTCCTACATGGAAAGATGATGTGTATAATTCATGAGACCTCATTATTAGGGTAGCTGAAGGGAATATACATATACACATATATATAGACAGAGGGCACAGGGTGAGTTCAATATGAAGGGATGACATTAAGAAAATAAAATCAAATTAAGGGATGAGAGAAGAATATATTGAGAGAGGGAGAAAGGGAGAGATAGAATGGGGTAAATTATCCCATATAAAAGTGGCAAGAAAAAGCAGTTCTTTGGAAGGGAAGAGGGGGCTAGTGAGGGGGAATGAGTGAATCTTGCTCTCATCGGATTTGACTTGAGGAGGGAATAACATACACACTCATTTGGGTATCTTACCCCACATGAAAGTAGGGGGAAGGGGATAAAAAAGGGGGACAGGAGAAGGGAGGGCAGATGGGGGAAGAAGTAATCAAAAGCAAACACTTTTGAAAAGGGATAGGGTCAAGGGAGAAAACTGAATAAAGGGGGACAGGATAGGAGGGAGGGAAATATAGTCTTTCACAACATGACTATTTATGGGAGTGTTTTGCATAATGATACATGTGTGGCCTGTGTTGAATTGCTTGCCTTCTTAGGGAGAGTGGGTGGGGAGGGAGGAGGGGAGAGAATTTGGAACTAAAAGTTTTAAAAGCCGATGCTCAAAAAAATAAAAGGGTTTTGCATGCAACGGGAAAATAAGATATACAGGCAATGGGGCATAGAAATCTATCTTACCGTACAAGAAAGTGAGAGGGAAAGGGATGGGGGTAGCAAAAGGGGGGTGATAGAAGGGAGGGCTGACTTGAGAATGGGGCAGTCAGAATATATGCCTCTTGGAGTGGGGGGGAGGGTAGAAATGGGGAGAAAATTTGTAACTCAAAATCTTGTGGAAATCAATGCTGAAAACTAAAAAATATCAAATAAAAATATAAAAAAAAGAAAAAATGAGAAAAATAAAAGAATTGAGACAAAAGATGGCCAAAATTATCATCACAAAAAATATCAATCTCATAGGGGAAGACCCTCAAAATTTCTGACCAGAATAGAAAGCAATTGTTATTTATACTCATTCTAAGCCATCAAAACTTAAAGGATGAGTCACAGAGGCTTGGGCTGGGAGCTATTGTTGGCCATTCACTGAAAACCAGTGATTTGGATTTAAAGTATAGTTAGGTAGCTTCATTTGAAATACAGTGGATTTTTTTAAAACCTGTTTTTTCAGAGCTATCTTTCAAGAAATCATAAATGAAAACTGTACAGGACAAAAATCAAATTGTCCCAGCTTTTTGAAAAATAAATAAAAATAAAAAGTGTTTTAAATATAACTCTACTGACACCCCTCAAACCCTACAGTTACCTCTGCAACCCTGAGAGTAGTTAGTAGCTGCCCTCTGGGGACCCAGAGTGCCAATTTGAGCAGAAGTTAGGGAATGCTATTTCTTCTTCATCTTCTTCCTTTTCTTCTTCCTCTTTTTCTCCTCTTCCTCTTCCTTGTTTCTCTTCCTGTTCCTCCTCCTTCTCCTTCTTCTTACCTCACTACATGTGGTCCCTCTCTCCACTTGGGGCACCATATCCTTACATAGGTGCTCCATCCATAGGAATACAATTTTTTGATCACATGTTATTTGTAATATGTTTACATACAGTCTTCATGAACTGCATAGGGCCTTTCCCACAAAAAACTCACCAAGTGGCCAACCTTTTTAACCTTCTTGTGACAAGCCTTTTCATACTGGAACCAGGCAAGTTCCTAAAAAGTAGACATATAGTCTAACACCAAGCCCATACCCAAAGACTTCCCAGTTTGACAGTCAAGAGTTTGCATTTTCCTGGTGTACTTTTGGGAAGCTAGGGTCACATTACGCTATGCTGAGACATTAGAGTAGGGCCTTATAGCAATATAGACTTCCAAATAATATAATTCATGTCTTAAAATGAAATTTTTCCCTATCCTGAATTTATATATCCTTAGTACCCAAGTTGAAAGTATATATTGACTCTAGGAACATAGAATATTATAGTACAGAGTCTTAGAAATAATGATTCTAGTTCAACCCCCTCTCAAAGGTAGTTTCCAGTTTCAATTATATATGAATCTATGAAAATGTGTAGGAAGGTTGTGACTTGCCTAGAATCATGTAATAAATTAGGGAGATAAGAAACTGAATTTTGTGTTTCCTCTTTCTAGTACACTGTGAGATATACACATATGTATATGTATACGTATATGTGGCTTTTAAATGCAAATTATTATTTTAGAATAGATTATAATTTCCTTTCAGATATATCTAAATTTGTTTTAAAATTATTTAGCTTCATATTAAAAGGTTGTATAGTACTTCTATCTTAATTTTAAATACATATTTCTTCTTTAATAGGACAAATAGCTGAGTGCTTCAAAAAGATAGTTCTTTAAAAGTATTTCTTAAACTTGGGAAAGAATAAATTAAAAAAATAGCATTTGTTTGAAATAATGATTTACACTTTCAGGCCATTTGTTTCTAAACCTATAAAATTCTAGCCCTTGAGTACAAACTTAGTTTAGCAAGAGATTCTTTGATTTAAATCTTATTTGGGGACATGAAAAAGAGACTCCGATATTTTTTCCAGTTACAAATTTGTTGAAGTCAAATGTGCTTTCCATAATGAAATCTTTTAATGCTTAGTTATTAGTTAATCGGCCATCCAGTTTCTTTACAAAGTATGTAATGAAGTAGGCAGTTGTTTTAATATAAGTAGGTTCCAGATTAGTGCAGATAATGAATCCCTTGAAGTGGTCACATTATTTGAATTTGTCCTGCATATTTCCATTGGGCTGGAACCAGTTACCACATTTTACATAATTATAACTTCAAATAGTGCAAATTGGAACACATGGAACCACTTCAGGAGGATTCAATATTTGTACTAATAAAAACCTAACTGTACTTATATTCCTGTGAAAAATGCAGAAGTCAGAGTTTCAGTCATTTTAGCATTTGGCTTTTTTATTGCAAACTATCAGTTGAGTAGCAGAGAGGTATGATAGAAAAAAAGGTGGATTGGAAGTCAGGAGACCTTGGTACTTGTTCTATTTTCCACCAATCAGTGTGACTTCAGACAAGTCACATCATCTTTCTGTGCCTCAGTCTCTTCTTTAGAAAAGTGAAGGTTGAATTACATGACCTCTAAGGTCTTTTCAAATTTTGAGGCCATGCTTTAGGTAAATAATGTAGGTCAAATCAAACATAGCATTTAATGCTATTTCCAGAGTGTTTGCTTGAAATGGGCTTGGAACCATCACTCCTAGACAAAGCACTCAGGCATATAATAAATCAGTTAATTGGTGAGCACTTATCGAGCTCTTACTATGTGCCAGGCTCTGTACTAAGCTCTGGTGAGGCTGTGTCCTCAAGAATCTTATATTTCCACACGGAGACAAAAATATGAACAACACACACACATACACACACACATATATGTATATGTGTGTGTAGTAGCATCTTTGATGCCTGACCAAGCTCTAAGTGCTCCACAGCACCTGCTTCAACTACCTTCATGACTATTGGAACAATTTGTTCTCATCCACCCATTTCACTGGGAGAAGGATTCACATGCTTGGGGTAGACATCCCTCTACCCCACTGATGGGTTTGAGACTTGTCAGTTACCCTCCATCTGGTTTAGCCTGTCTGTTGAGATAGTTTTATTAGAGTGTGGCCACTGTACATACTATAGAGAGCTACTGGAATTTATTGAGTAAGGATTGATATGGCCATTTTGGTGACTGTTTACAGGAAGGATTGGAATAAGGAGAGACCTGAGGCAGGAAGACCAACTAGAAAGAGATGGTGAGGGCCTACACTAAGGCTGTGGATTGGGAAGAGAGAACAAAGCATGTATACAAATGATGTAGAAGTAGAAATGACAAGAATTGACAACTGATTATATATGTGGGATGAGTGAGAGTAAGGAGTTAAGGATGACCCTGTTGACCTGCCTTAGTAAAAAGAGTTTGCTCACCCAGGAATTCTCTGTGCTAATGACATCACAGGTCTAGTCCCTGTCCCTATCCCTACTATAATGAGGGCAAGCTGATGAGTCTTCCCTTCCATTGCCCCTGATCTTTAGAACAGATGGCTCCCTTCAAATGGGCTTTGAAAGGTCTCACAGATTATAGGATACTCACATCTTTGTCCTCATTACATAAGCAAGAAAAATGATAGCAGCAGATAGACTTTGCTGGTGTGGCAAAGTCTTATGATGGCATTAGACATTTAGATTATAAAAAGTAAAAGACCCTGAGGAGGTTAACTGAAGACATTATGAAAAAGAACTGGTAGGCCAAGGTGGTGTATAATAGTAGAAAGTACCTTCAACCCAGAGTGAGACAACGTGGGTTCCAGTCCAGACTCTGCTACTCACCGGCTAACTCTGTGTCCTTGGCAAGTCTCATGATCTCTCTGAGCTTCAGTTTTCTTATATTTACAGTGGAAAATCTGTAGTATTTTATAAGGTTGTTTTGAAGATCAGTTGAGGATAAGGTACAAGCTTAGGCAGCTAGGTGGCACAGTGGATACAGTGCCGGACACATAGGAAGACCGGAGTTCAAATTTGGCCTCAAACGCTTACTAGCTGTGTGACCCTAGGCAAGTCACTTAACCCTGTTTGTCTCAGTTTCCTTATCTGTGAAATGAGCTGAAGAAGGAAACGGCAAATCACTCCAGTATCTTTGTCAAGAAAATCCCAAGTGGGGTTAAGAAGAGTTGAACACAACTGAAAAATGATTCAACAACAATAACCACAGGTATGCATGCTATATAATTGTAAAGCCCTGTATTTTAAATATAATTTTTTTTACCATAGCAATGGAAACAAAATAGCAGATGTGACTATGAGCTGATAACAAACTGATCCACTGTCTTACGAAGTGCAATGAACGTATGTTTTAACTCTTCTGGATATATCCTAGATGACAAGCTTAAGTTAGAATTGCACTATAACAATGAGTATGGGGGGCAGAGGGGAAAGGAAACCCTCTGAGGACTTGCTTGATGATGTGGAGAAAATATTGGGCTTTGAATTGAAGTCTTAGGTTCCAAGAGTAGTTGTGCAGTCCTCAGTTTCTTTATATGTAAAATTGTACTGCACACTTTATAATGCTGTTGGGAAAGAAGTACTTTGTAAACTATGGAACACTAAGTCAGAGTCATTATTATTTCCTCATCTATAAAATAAGGGTGTTGAAGTAGAAGTTAATCTCTAAGGTCTCTTCCATCATTGCAGTGCTTGAACTCTAAGTCCTTTTAGAAGAAAAATTAATAAGCAATGATGAATTAGGGAGAATGCAGCTTTCTAAGATATGGAGAACGACTGAAGAAAAAAAAGTTTCCATCTGGGAAATTGTCTAGGCAGAGACATTTTGGAATATATGTATGTGTATACACACACACACACACACACACACACACACACACACATATATACGTATACATACACATAGCTATCCATATACAATGAATTCATTCAGAGATCTCATGTCTTTAAGTATTTTTAAAAGATTACATCATCAATTTTATTTTAAATGCTCCAAAATAACTAATGAAAAGGACCATTAAACAAGCTATGATTAATAGATATTGTAATAGCCTAGTTTCTTTCATTTGAAATATGCACCCAAAAATGAAAATAACTATAGAGAATTTAGAGTTACGAGATTTAGATTTGAAGTCTGAATTAAACCTGAAATACAACATAAACCAAAGCTAGTTCCCAAATATTCCTTAGACCATAAACATGAAAAATGGAATAAAGTGGTAGTCCTGAATGAAAAAGGCAGTGTTTGGGGCCAGAGAATCCAGCTTCAACACTCTAGTACTTACTATTTTGTATCCTTGGGTGAATCATCTTACCTCCCTAGGCCTCAGTTTCCCCTTCTGGAAGATGAGGGAGCTAAACCAAATGACCTTCAAGATCTCATCCAGCTTGAAATCTATTATTCTAAGTGTTTTAGACACCATGTCACTATATTGCTTAAAAAGGCATGTTCTAAGGAATCAAATTACTTTGTACAAAAAGCACCCAAGCCAGGGCATTCTCTGGTGATCCACACATTCTAGACAAGTGTTATTATAGGGAGTTGAAAAGTGAAAAATTCCATCAACTAGAGTTTTTCATCCACATGACCAAAATTTCAATGAAGAAATATTTTCATTGAATGGATTTTTTTCTAACTGAATCCACCAGTTCATTTGGCATTTTGTAGATAAAACATGTCTTTTGAGAAGTTAGTTTCTCAAGAGTCATATATAGAATTAAAAGATTAAAAGGTAACCAAAGGTTTCTTCTCCAGAAATGGAAGTATCTCACACTTAAACAACATGTTCATTTTTCAGACCTTACAAATGAGATCTCGTCGTCGTCTCCTTAATAGTAAAGAACATCTTTTCCATACAGGGAAAACAGGAGTTATTTAATGATCTTCAATTTGAGTCAAGGTCCTGCCAAGACATACTAAAGGTAACTGTTCCCTTCACATCTGGACAATACTTAGCTTAAATACTACATGTTGTAGGCTTCAGATTCTCAGATCAATACATAAATCACTGAATATATTCAATCCTCTTTCATATAAATGGCTAGAAGGGGAAAGAACTCTCATTCACTAAATCAAAATAAAGTAAGGGATGGTAACTGTTAGTTTACTGAATTGTAACAATATCTATTAAACAAACTGGCTGCTATAAAAGGGAAGAGGGAACAGGATAAGTTTTAACTATAATACAGTTGACAGAAAGATTCATTTTTTTTAATCTAAAGAGTTTTTCAGACCTAACAGGCATGACAAAACCTGTCTTCATTCCTTTCTATTCAGCTCAGCAAGTGCTTTTGAGTTCTAATAGTTAATCAGTTACCAGATTCCACAGCCTTTGTTTTTCACACTCTTTAATTTTTCTAACTAGGAACAACTGTTCTTCTAGGTGTGCTTATGATTCGCAAGCAAACCAACATTTTTTTTTCTGCCATAAACATTTTTTGAAATTATTGCTATGATAGCTTGGATTTAATAGGAACATATCCATGCATATGTCCTGTGGACATACTTATAGTTACATATTCTTATCAGAGAAACGGGTAACTTCTTAAGGTTAAACATTAGATGTTGAATATTAATGAACTTGTTCTCTCCAGAGCAATTAAAATGACAGCTCTGTAAGATTATAGCAAAAAGCAAAAAGTCCATTCTATACCAAATAGTCTTAATTTCAACTAATCAATAAATAGATATAAGATCAAGTATTTTTGTATTAAATGTTAATATTTAGCTTGCTTAAATTTAAGGAAAAATTAGTGCTTTATATCAAACACTATGTTTAAGTATAATTTCATAAGCTTTTTTTCAGAATGCATAGAAAATAGAGAAATATAGAAAATAAATTACTTACCCTTCAGTTTTTATTTAGAAAATTTCTGCTCTTGGTCAAGGGTAGAGAATGCTTTACTGACTTTCCCTGAAGCTATAAACTTCAAACAAAAAGTCAGTAGAGGAAGCCACCACTCTGGACCACACTAGAGAATGCTAAGAAACTGCTGCTGTGCACAGGAGGTCTCCTGCATCTAAGATATATTCAGCTTGCAATGGATAACCTAATATGCCTTTCATTTAACTGGCTGGGCAGGTTTCTACAGTCTGTGGAACATGGACTCACACCAGAATTTGTTGGCATAACAGGCCAGTCAAACTGGTTCTTCAGTAGACCCGGAACCTGTTCAACCAGTCTGCATCAAAGGCTAGCCCAACATGCTGCAGCGGCGGCGCAGCTCTGCTCAGCCTCATAGATGGTGAATTATTCACGCCTCCCAGTCCACTCCCAGCAAACTCCTCAGCTAGAATGTTGTAGCCTCCAGCAAAATAATTCATGGGGAGGAGAAGGAGGGAGTGTCAAGCACGCAATACCCCATTGTGGTAAACTTTTATTTTACCCAAAGCAAGTGGTCTACAGCCTCTGGGGTAGATGATGTTTAAAAATAGTCTACAACTCCCAGGTGATTACAGCCCCCAGAAATAGGTACTCCAAAATTTAGAGAGGAAATAAAAACATTCAGGAAAATGAATAAGTATTAATTCCCTGCCTCCATCCTTGTTCCCCATGTGTCATATTTGGTTTTAGCCCAGCCTTGTAGGGAGAGATCTGGACTGGTTTTTGGAGACTGAGAGATCTGGTCCAGCCCAAGAGTCTTCAGTTATTCCTCCTCTCAGCTGGCTTCTATTAGGGTTCCTTTGCAATAGGAATTCCAAATCAAAGCAACCCCCTTCCCTACCCTGATATGAGAAAACCCAAATCTATGTAATTCCTAAAGACTCCAGTATTCAAATGACCTAGAAGCAGAAATGGAGTTCCAAGTGATCAACCATTTGCATATATGTGTAATTTTTCTTGTCTTCTCACATGACCTCCATGTCCTGTCAGATCCATACTGGCAAATGTTTTCCCATGCTAGGCAAGAATTTAAAGCTTAAAACTGCACAAAAACTTTTGAGACACACTCTGTGTGTGGTGGTGGTGGTGATGGGTATCATAGTTATATGTATCCCACAGGATACATTAAAAACTATGTAAACCACATATAGGATCTCCCAGAAATGTTCACTACCTGGTGGCCAGTTTTTCTGATGATGAGTCTTTGAAAATTTAGTTATACTGAAAATTACCAAGGCTACCTAGTTGAACAGATCCTATTTGCCAGACTTCTAGTTGCAGCTGTCCCTGCTTGACAGGTCTTGCTATAAACTGTGTTCCCTGCTGGCATAGCTGTCAAGAATCCCTCTAGGTCTGAGGTTCTTAATCTTTTTTGTGTTGGGAACCTTTAGTTCCATCCAGTGAAGATAGGGGTAGTGCTGGAGCTGAATTAAACTGGGAGAGAGAGCTTATTTTTAAATTTTGAGTGTGAGCATTTACACCTCAAAAATTAGGACTTAATTTATTGTTTTGTTGATTTTTAGACTAAAAGAAGTGAGAGAAATGTTAATAATGCTGATAAAACTTAAAAGTGTTTTTTATATTCTCCTCTCCCCCAGGTGGCTGTTAAACATTTGCCGGCATACCCCTGCCTATGGACTGTTTTTTTAATGCATGAAATAAAATACAAAGGATTACAAAATAAACCAATATATTGAAATGTAGTTATCAAAATATTTTTTAAAAAATTCATTGACACCACATTAATAACCTCTACCCTAGGTCATCTTCATAATTAGGCATTTCATTAGTGGGAGGGTTCATAAGAGTCTAACTAGGGAATTCTCCTTCTGTAAGGAGAACTCAATGTATAAAACCTCACTTCACTCACCAGCTCCATACATTTTGGTGTCCCTGACTTAAAAATAAACAATAACTACTAGGGAGGGGTTCATAGTGAGGTGACTGTCCTGGAAGGGCTTCTGGGTTGATATTGTGGATACTGGAAAATAGAAAAAGTGTGGGATGTGAGAACTTTCTGTTTTAAGCTTTATACATAAGAAATCAAGAACTGAAAAATGTCCCTGCCAATACTCATGATAAAAAAAGATTAAATTTGGCTTATTGGAAGAAGTCCATTTTAAATCTAGTTTTTATCCTGGTATATCACCTTGGGATTACATGTATAAAAATTGACACCATGGATAGCCAGCTGATCTTGAAGCCAGAAACAATTGGGCTCAAGTTGAGCTCATGGCATATACCAGCTGTGCGACCCTGTACAATCTGCTTAACCCTTCAGTGCTCTGGGAACCTCTCTAACATTCTAGAGTTGCCCCTTCGACATTGCAGGGCTTAATGGTGCAGCGCTTCCCGCAATCTGGAAAATCCACATAGAATTTTTTGGCCTTCCCTTTGTACCAGAGAAGAATTTTTTTCTTTTTCTTTTATGGGGTGTTTACAGTACCTTTAAAAGATAAAATATGTTGATATTATGCAATACTATACATATATTTTATGCATTTCTGAATTTTTAAACTTTTTCTGTGTTATATGCTATTCTTCACATGTCATCTGTGGCTTCCTCAAAACTCCCTCCAAATTCCCATTCAATTTCTTATGCCAACCTGCCATATATCAAAACCCCAATGGGGAAAGCCGTGATGTAGAAGGGATAATTGTATTTTGCAGAGAAGGTGTGGACCTGTACTGGCTTGAAAATTTCCTTACTTGAGAGTTTCCTATACCAATGAAATTGCAGGTCTAATTCCAATCCCTATTGAATTTATACTTCTTCCTCCTATCACCAATCAATTGTTCCTTTATCTATTTGATTTTCTTTCTTCTTTCCATCTTTGTCTCTTACATTCTCCCAAGAAATAAAATAACAAGCATCCAATGAAATGTATCTACACATTTATGTCCTTATGCGCTGTCTCTTTAATAATGGAAACTCTAATGGAGTAGGGACAATAATGTGAACATATATTTATAGCTCAAAGTAAATTTTTGGCCACTAAGTCTTAACCCTTCCTTTTAGACTCAAGGGAACAAGCCTGGGGTGATCATCTAGTCAATTCCCCTTCCCTTTCAGTTTATAGATGAAGAAACTGAAACCCAAGGAGGATACGTAATTTGCCCAAGGTGACACAGAGTAAACAGCATGCACCCAGGTGCCAACTGCCTCCAATATTCCATTTTAAATATTTATTAAACTGAATGGAATCGCACTTATATATGATCCCCACAATTAAAGCTCCTCCGGTAGTAAGGTTTAAAAAAGCCTGATGGTTCTTTTGTTCGGAATCAAAGTCAGTAACTTTACAGAAGCAAATCTGAAATCTAAGAACTTGTTTTACAAAGAGCTGTATACATCACACATGAATGGAGCTATAGTTAAAACTACCATAGTGAGAGCATTTTGAATTGATTCGGCCAATAAAAAAAGACTTCTCTGAAGAATAAAAATCTATAGAAACTGTCCTAAAAAATTATCCTTAATGCTGCTTGGATTCCAGGTACAGAAAGACTTTGAAAACAGGAGGTAACTTGAAGAAGGAAAACCAGTCTTGTGGTAATGCTGAGTGGCTCCTCCCTTCGCCTGCAGACATTAATTCTGGGTGATATCATTATCAGCAGACTGATAGCATTTACCTGGGCTGGGCTGAACTATTAGCTTGGTACTAAAGTTGACCGAAAAGAAAAATTGCCTTAGGAAGTGGTTCGGTGATTCTAAAGCTAAGGTCTGTTCTCTGATTAGCAATGTACGAGGTCATTTAGGAGTACTTTGTACTGCTTTAATATCTTTCTGGGTGAAGGAAAATTGAGATTCTTCCCCATGCAGTCTGCCCATCAAATTTCCATTTTGATAAACTTCTAAAATTAGCCTTATATTAAATACCTAATTACTGATTACTCATAGCTTACCTTGACAGAGAACACAACTAAACATGTTCTGAACAAAGGCTGTAACTTTTTGAAAGGCTTTTTGTGGAACAGACTTTCTTTTCTTAAAATAGGGGCTGCATGGAAAATCTAGGATGCATATATGACTATTGTACTTGTCTTTTGTAGAAGGAAATAATTTAGTGGCTCCATGGGTAACCCATTACACCTCTTGTACTTCCCTTAGAAATGATGAAAAACAGGAACCAGACACCTACAATTAAATTAAAATATAAGAGTATATAGGAGTCTGACCATGTGACTCCCGTGTTCAATAAACTCCAATGGTTCCCTATTACTTTTAGGAGCAAACACAAACTCCCTTCACGAAGTGACTCAAAACTACCTTTCCCTCCAAATTAGACAATACAGTGCATTTCTTTAGACACTCTAAAGTTTATCCAAATAGGTTTTCTTGCTAGTCCTCACACAAGACTTCCATCTTCCACCTTCATATTATCAGTCTTTCTTCCTGGAAGGTATGTCTGCTGACCTCTGCCTCTTAGGATCTTGAGTTTATTTCAGTGTTCTGCTTAAATACTACCTCCAACAAAAAGTGTTTCATGATTCTCCTATTTCATGATTCTCTTACAAGCCTCTTCTTGGAAATTACGTTGTATTTATTTTTTATTTATTAGCATGGTGAATAAAGGGCTGGCCTGGAAGCCAGGAAAATCTGGGATTAGGTTTTCACTTCTGATATAGACTGTGTGATCCTGGGGAAGTCTCCTATCCTCTCAATATTTTCTAAATTGAAGAGAACCTGCAAATCTTATTTTACAACAAAGAATTTCCTCACCACAGAGCTCACTGTGCTAATGAAATCCCAGCTCTAGGCCCTAACTAACATGCACACGCATACATACATATATATACACATACATACATACATTTATATATATACACACATATAATATATTCAAGCATATATGTGCATATATACAAGCAAAGTATACATATACATATTTATAAAAATTATAAACTATTTTATATACAAACATATATGAAAGAGGGCTGTTTCATACCCCTACCTGACTAATTTCAGCAGGTCTGAACAGACAGAATGAAGTAAGTATGAATAAGGCCTACTTCAATCCTATTCAATCAAACAAAAACAGTATATAAGAAAAACCAGTTAATCACAAGTAGGGGGAAGAAACGAATGGTATTAGGTGATGTAGAATGATGCATCAAAGGAGGTAAATTGGAAATTATTGAAAAGACTCAGAGAGAGAAATTGGGAAGCTGACTGAAGTTGGTGCTGTGGTGGAGACAGACCCCAAAACTGTACAAGACCTGACCACTCTGGTTCAGACACTTCTCCAGCAGATGCAGGACAAGTTTCAGACCATGTCAGGTCTGAATTGATATTATGAATAGTTGCATTGATGATCTGGAGAAAAACATCATTCACCTTATGACTCAGGCAGAGGTAGAAGAAATAAAAGGAGAAAATAGAATCCTGCTGCACATGATAGTTAAAGGTTTTGTTAATCATTTAGAGTAAATTTTGGAAAAAATTTTTTTTACAAGCCAAGAGGTGAATGAACAGTTTTTCTCAACTAATTACTGGATACAAACATTAAAAAAAAATTATTATAAAGCTTTTATTCCCAGACTAAGCAGTTTAGTTAGGGTTTGAAGTGATTTAAAAAAATTTTGTACATGGTAGTTTTGACTGTATGACATAAAATGTGTAAACGTTAGTAAACTGAAATTCTGAGTACTCGGTTAAAATTTTCAAAATTTTTAGTGTATTTTTTGTCATTTGTTGTTCCTTTTGTAGTGGTTTCAATTTAATAAATTACTGTGGTTTTTTTTTTCAAGAAATATATTAATTTTTTCAACTGTTACTAGACTCTGTTTGTTAAGTAAAGCACCTAGAATCTATGGTTTGTAATTCTCAGCACAAATTTCTGTTGTAACTAACCATATTTTTAAAGTAGACAAAAACTTTTGAGCATTTTGTATTTAGATGTCTGTCATTGCTATGTTTCCATGATTGAGAACCATACCTAAGAATCTACTGTAAAAAGCCCTAAAAAGGAGTTGAAATTGATTGACAATAACTACTTCCACTTTTTAATAAATTAGAGGACTTAGTGAAAATACTATCTCAATTCCTCTCAAATACTAAGGACAAAAAATAACCTATAAAGATGCATTGCATTCACTGGTTAGAATTTCATGTGGCATAACACTTCAGTCATTGGTTATAAAATCAAAAATATTCACTGTAAAAACCTGAGAGGGTTTTAAAACCCACTTACTCCATATTTACCTGTGCCACTGGTTTAAAAAAAAACATCTTCCAATTAGAAGAAAAAACGAGTGAACATTGTGAATCCTTGCTCACATATTGCTTGCTGACTGATAAATACCCTTATTTACAATAAGGATTTTTTTTAAAGAAAAATCATGGGTTTTATTGTTTACCTTTTTTCTTACCTAAATGCTTACAGAGTAACACTTTTTACATAGATTATAAGTGGAATGGAAAATACCAGACATTTTGATCACAACATATTCTCTCGATCTTTTAATAAGAGATGAAGGACACAGATTGGACACCCAGATGGTTGACTCAACAAATTCCTCTTGTATTTAAAAAAAATAAATCAAGATAAAGCTGAAGGGTGATATAGAGGTAGAGGGCCATTTTTCCTAGATTTTCAAATGAATATTTTGTGATTGTAGGAGAAATTTTCTGTACTGTCAGACATTTTATTGTATTGTTATAAATGTGGACTAAAGCTATGAAATAGTAATAATAAAAACTCAGGCATACCCTTTGGTTCTTGTATAAAGCCAACAATCAAGTTCAGAATCAGATATTTTCAAGTGTCTAGAAGTATCTGGAGAAAGCAATTCTAGCTAAACCCCTGAGAGGGAATCACTTGGGATGGGGTGAGGAAGAAGGGTCTTCTTCCCTGTCTCCTCCCCTATCTTTGGCCAAAGGAGGACTTAGTCAACTTTGAAAGATTGGAGAATTTAGACTTTTCATTGACATCTTGGCAGCATCTCCAGAATAGATGATGGCAATATATGCATCAAGAGCTAAGGACAAGCTGGAGACACTGAGGAAAAACAACTTTATGCCTCTTTTAGGAGCTCAGCAGAAAGCTACACCATCCC
Source organism: Trichosurus vulpecula (assembly GCF_011100635.1). Taxonomy (NCBI): domain Eukaryota; kingdom Metazoa; phylum Chordata; class Mammalia; order Diprotodontia; family Phalangeridae; genus Trichosurus; species Trichosurus vulpecula. The sequence goes on along the minus strand of NC_050573.1, from coordinate 242,767,971 downwards.
TAAGGAGAACTTTATGAGGGCCATACTGTATGCTAAGCTGAAGCCCATTTTCCCCTGGACTCTGTATATACTTGTAAGAGAGCATACCCCCATTTTGGGAGGGGGAAATGTACCCTGTTAGTATACTATTAGTAAATACCAATTTCTAGAAGCTAATTAAATCTGACTAGTTAACTGATATCAACTATTACTTTTCAGAGGAAGCTTGCTAGTGGGGGCTCATGAGCAATAATACCAGAGAATCTCCTCTCTCAACTGCTTAAGGTCCCCTAGGACCCTGAAGAAAGATGTAGTAGTTTCCCTCTGAAGACCCAAAGTTCTAGATGCAGTGGTGTTTTGGAGAATATAGTCCAGGCTACAAATAAAACTAATGTGTATATGTTGTCTCCCTTGAAGTAATTTAAAGTGCTGGAGGGTTGTGAGTTTTCATTTTTGTCTTTGTGTCCCAATTGCTTAGCATAGTGACTAGAACATAGATTTACCCAGTGGAAGAATGGTAAGGAACTAAGTGAATGACTCTGCCTAGAGATGGAGAATTGGGATATTATACATGCTGCATACAGGCTACATTAGGATTTCCTTCCCTCCTTCCAGACTAACTACCACTTCTCACCTGTGTCTGCTGAGAGCAGTCAGGGTTATCATTATCATCTGGATGAAGAAGGGGAGGGGAGAATCCTTCACCTTCATTCCCAAATTGATGCCAATGCCTAAGAAATGGTCTCCTCAGTAGTATCTCTAAACCTTTGACACCTTAGTAAATATTTATTTCTACCTTCTAGACCCTGCCCTATGCTATGACTCAGAATCTCATATCCCATGATGAAATGCTTAGGACAGTCTGAGGAGTCAAGTTTTTCTCTGCAGATGAATTAGTACAATACTTTATATACAAGCACTAGAAAGAAAACTGTATTCAAAGTTGAAAGAAAAAAGTTAGAAGATAGAGGTCGAAGCACTGGTGTTGCTAAGTAACCTTAGGAAAATCGCTAAACTTAGCTGAGACTATTTATCTGGGAAATGGGAATAAAAATGCCTAACTGGTAAAGTTGTTATGAGGCTAAAAGGAGAATTTTGTCAACATATTTGCTATAGATTTAAAAAGTGAAAAGGGCTGCTTTGTGCACTAATGAGTTTCCCTTCACTGGTTTTGTCTAAGCAGACTGGCTGGATGACCACCTGTCAGGAATATTGTAAAGGATTTCTATCCGAGGTAGTAGAAGCTGGACTATGTAATTTCTGTGGCCTCTTTCCCTGTGTGACCCAGTAGTATTTATACCCATAAACCCAGCAAGTATCCTATATGTCTCCTGCTTTTCACAACTGAACTCCTAGACAAAGCTCTCTCTACTCATTGCTTTTTCCTTTCTCACCTTATACTTCTCAACCCCTTGTGGTCTGGCTTCTATCACTCATCTGAAAAACTGCTCTCTCCAGAGTTACCTAGGATCTCTTAACGGACAAGTCTCATAATCTCTTCTCAATCTTCAGCCTTCTTGACTTCTCCCATTTGATGCTATTGACTGCTCTCTACTCCTGGCTAAGCTCTCTTTGGATTTTTGTGATATCCCTCTTGGTTATTCTCTTACCTGTCTAACTACTCCTTGGTCTCTCTTGAAAGATCATCATCCTTGTTTCTCTCCTTCTCTGTGTGAATATACCCCAGCTTTTTGTCTGGGGCCCAGTTGTCTTCTCTCTCCACACTGTGTTAGTGATCTCATCAGCAGCTTCCATGGGTTCAACTATCACCTCTATGCAAATACTACCAGATTTATATTTCCAGCCTGAATTTCTCTTCTGAACTACATCCAACACTGCATCAGCAGCTACCTGTTGTTGTTGCTGTTGCTGTTGTTTGTCCTTCATTCTCAAAGAGGACCATGACATCGGCAAGGTGATGCTATGACTTGTGAGTGAATTAGATTTAACTGAGGCAGGGCTGTGCAAAGTCACCAGCCTCACTTTCTCCTCCAGAGCCATCTGGGTCCAGTAGCAAGATAAAGATCAGGACAACTGGAGGTGGCCCCTATGGTACATCTCCAACCAACTATGATCCTATAGGCATCTTAAACACAACATATCTGAGCCAGAATTTATTTTTTTTCTCCCAGGACTTCTCTCTCACCTTCCCTATTGTTGCTGAGAACAAGCATTCTTCCATTTACATTAGTTTGGTGACTCCCTGGTTCTTCCTTCTTCTTTGTCTCTCACCTCCAGTAAATTGCTAAATCTTATCACAATGTGGATTATATCTACCCCTTTCTCTTCACTCATATACCCCCAACTCTAGTTCGGCCTCTCATAACCTTTTGCTTAAACTTTTACAATAGCATCTTGGTCTCCCTGCCTCTAGTCTCCGTTCTTCAATTCATTCTCCACAGAACTGCTGATATTCCTAAAGCACAAGCTGATATTCCTAAAGCACAAGTCACTTGCACAGGAAGCTCCAGGGGTTCCCTGTTGTCTCTAGGATGGAATATAAACTCCTGTTTGGCTTTTAAAGCCCTTCACAACTCAGCTACAGAATGTATTTCAAGTGCACTGTTCTCTTTACTACACTCTAACATTCTAGACAAACTGGCCTACACATGACACTCTGTTTCCTATTCCTGTACCTATGCATAGACTTTCCTTTAGTGCCTAGAAAGTACTTCTTCCTCACCTCTGCCTTGTAGAATCCCTACTTTTTTCCATTTTTAGGTAAATTGTCATCTCCTAAGGAAGTTTATCCTGATTGTCCAGTTGCAAGTGCCACCCTCTTACTCCTAAATTACTTTGCCTATATTGTTCCTGGGTTAGAATAGGAGCTGAAGATATATTTTCTATTCATTCGTTTATTAAACTTAGCTGGATATATGTTGTTCCCCTTCCACTACCACCCTTGATGGAATCCATCTCCTTCAGGGCAGGGACTATTATGTCTTTTTATCCTTAGCACCTAGTACAGTGCCTGGCATATTGTATGTAGTCCATTAATAAATACTTATGGAATGGTTACAACAGTGGTTACAAGAAAGAGGTAGAAGGAGCAGAAAAGGAAGCTGAAGGGAAAATTAAAAGGTTGACTGAGAAGCCACTTATCTTGTGAAGTGAAATGATCAGGAGATTTTGTACCTGAAGGAGGGAGATCCTGGTCTTGCTAAATTTCTTCTCTGATGATAGCCTCTATCCCTTCCTCTGGCTAATCAATAGCTACCGTCTCCTTCCTAGGACCACAGCTCTGTACTTTGTGTACATTATACATTAAATAGGTTTTTGTAGCATAGCTTAAAGACCAAATCATTGTTTTGGTGGGGAAGAAGTATTGTTTCCAACAAATTACAGCCTCTAAGAGCATAACCTGTTAGTAAATTGTTGACTTCCACTACTCATCATACCTATAATAGAGGCTGAGAGAGAAGGGTCATGACATAGAATTATGAGACATTAAGTACGTAATTGGAGCAAACTCTCATTTCAACAGGACAAATCAAGTATTAAGAAACTTGATAGGGATAAATGTATAGTTTGAGGCACATGATTAAAAATCATCATCACAAATAAGGCAAATAGGCCAGACAACAGCTCCCTATGAAAAAAGATCTGGGAATGTTATTGGACTGCTGGTTCAATATGAGTCTGTTGGCGTGGAAGCTACAAAAAAGGATGTCTTCTAGGCTCAGGAGACATTATTTCCAGAACAAGAGAGGTAATAATTCAGCTTTACTATATCTTGTTCAGACTTCATCTAAAGTACACATCAATTCTGAGCACCACATTTGAGGAAAGGTATAGATAATTTGGAGGAGGTCCAGAAGAGGGTAACCAGGATGATGAAAGGACAGGACAACATGGCACATTAGGAGCTTTTGAAGGAATTTGGGGCATTTACCCTGAAGACTCGGTAGTTGCCTTCAAGTATTTGAAGGGCTGCCAGGCAGAAGCAAGCAGAACTAGGAGCAATAGGTGGAAAAGACAGAAGAAAAATTTTGACTTTATTTAAGGAAAATCTTCCTAACAGAGCTATCCGAAAATGGAATGAGCTGCTTTGCAAAGTCTATTAGAGAAGACTCCTCCCTGGATGTGTTCAATCAGAAGCTGGATGAAGACTTAGTGGGAATGTTATACAAGAAAATTCTTCAGGGATGAGTTGAACTAGAGCAGAGGCGTCAATAAACACTTAGCCAACAGGCTTCCTGTGGCCAGAAGCAGATTAAAACATGGGAAATATTTAGCAAAATAAAAATACAATAAAACATAGACAAAATTGCATTTTAAAACTAAGTCAATACCTAGCTGGTAGGGATCCTTGTGTATTGTTTAGTGGTCCTGTTTTTATTTGAATTTGATTCCAATGAACTAGATGGTCTCTGAGGTCCTTTCTAGATCTTATATTCTAGGATTTTTATACATAAGGAAATTGAGAACCAAAGAAACTAAGTGGCTTACCCATAGTCACACAGCTAGAAAGTGGCAAAGCTAGGATTAACATCTGGGGCTTTTAGCTTCCAGTCACAGAACAGAACAGAAGAAAGCCAAGCCACGCAAAACAAAACTCTTCCTTTCACAAAGGCTGATTTCAACCAGGGTGTATTAAACTGACTAAAGCTTTCTTGTCTAATATCTCATTTTATAGATGAGGAGGCTTATGGAGCTTTCTTGTCCAACATCTCATTTTATAGATGAGGAGGCTTATGGAGGTTAAATCACTTCCCTAAAGTTACTCTTAGAGAGGGAGCATCAGAGGCAGGATTTGAATCCTGATCCTTTAACTCCAGAACCAGTGTTCTTTCTACTATACTCTGTGCTCATCTCCTGTGGCACAAAGGGCTCACATCAACTTAAGGTGCTATTTCAGTCAGTCGATAAGCATTTATTAACTACCTACTACATGCCAGGCATTGTGCTAAGTACTGGGGATACAAAAAAAAAAAAGGCAAAAGACAATCTCTACTCTTCAGGAGCTCACTGTCTAATGGGGGAGACAATAAGTGAACAGGTATGTACAGACAAGCTAATATATAAAATAAAGGAAGTAAGAAAGGGAAGGCACTGGGATTAAGAAGCATTGGGAAAGGCTTCCTATAGAAGGTGGGATTTCATTTGGGACTTGGAGGAAGCCCAGGAAGTCAGGAGGGAGAGCATTCCCAGCAAGGGGCAGTCAGAGGAAATGCTCAGAGCAGAGAGATGGAGTGTTTTGTTCATGGGATAGTAAATGAGGTAGTATAGAGAGAGAAGAGAAGATGTCCTGGGTCTCCCGTACTGTAAATAATATCCTTTTCATGCTAATTTGGAATAAGTATAATAAATATAAAAAAAAAGATTTGGCATATTTTAAGGGCATTTTCTTAATTTTACATATTCCATATTACATTGATTTCTCTTTACTATTAAACTGGATATCCTCAAACACTATTATTAATGTCTTTTTCACTTTACAAATTTGCTTTGATTGTGATAATTTTTTTAAAAAAACCTCAAAACTTATCTGATGACCTTTTAAGGTTTTGAGAGACAATGTGGCAAAATAGATCAGAGCCTGACCCCTCCTGGCAAGAAAATCTAGGTTCAAATCCTGCCCCTGTTATAGGCATGTGACTATGGGCTAATCACCTTACCACTCAGTGCCCCAGGTTAACTCTTAAGTTGTAGGACATTTACAGATCTGCTTTGGCAATGGAAGTCCATTGCTCTGCAGTTGAAATTAAGGATCCAACCAAAAATAAATTTTTAAAAAGGTTTTACTTACATGTAAACTAGGTTTAATTCAATTTAACAAGCATTTGTTGAGAGCCTACTATGTTCATGTTACTATGCTAAAAAGACAAAGATTAAAAAAAACCAACCAATTCTTGCCCTCCAGGAGTTTACATTCTCCTTTGAGGCTGCCTAGTGTAACACTTCTGCTTTCTTAACTTAACCAAAAGAGCTAATTTGGTTATTTTTCAGGATCTGATTAAAGTAAGCCACTAGTGTGTATTTAGAAGCCATTGCCAATTTAGTCAACATTAGCAGACAATTCCCATCATGAAGAAACATCAGAAAGACGCATTGAGTACATGTAGAAAGCAATCAATTTGGTGCAAGTACAGGCTTGCTTTTGCAGAAAAACTGAACAAACATTCCTACCTACAAGTATTCATAGCAAAGGGTTTGCAACATACCTCTCTAGAGCCATTAAAAGCTAATCAGTATTTTGACTAATAAATTAAGATAATGGGCCCACCCTCTCCAAACTCCTTAAAAATGTCTCACCCTGAAGATTTAGTGGACAAAAAATATTGCTGTAAAGTAGGGTACAAACTGATCGTAAAGGGGGATTAGCTTTACATAAAGGAAATATTTGAAGTATAAATCCTGAATCAAAGCACAAATTTCAGGAAATGATCAGAATGACCTATTGTAAATACTTATTGAATACCTATTATGTTCCAGGCATGGTGCTAAGTTCTAAGATACAAAAAGAAGCAAAAGACGGTCCCTGCCTTCAAGGAGCTTACAGTCTAATTGGGGAGACAACAGGCAAACAAATATATAGAAAGCAAGCTATATATGGGCTAAATAGGAAATAATTAACAGAGGGAAGACACTAGAATTAAGAGGGGCTGGTAAAGGCTTCCTGTAAAAGATGAAATTTTATGCTATTCACATCCAGAAAAAGAACTATGGAGTGTGAATGCAGATTGAAGCATACTATTTGCTTCCTCTCTTTTTTTCTTCTCTCTTGTGCTTTCTCCCATTGGTTCCAATTTTCTTTTACAACATGACTAATGTGAAAATATGTTTAATATGAATGCATATGTAGAGTCTGTATCAGGTTGCACCCTGTCTTGGGGAGTAGCGGGGAGGAAGGGGAGAAAATTTAGAACTCAAAATCTTACAGAAGTGAATGAATGTTGAAAACTAAAAATAAATAAAATTTTTTTTTAAATGGAATTTTAGTTGGGACTTACAGACAGCCAAGAAACCTTACTGATGTAGGTAGAGATGAGGAAGGAGAGCATTCTGGGCATGGGGGACAGCCAGAGAGAATATCTGGGGCTGAGAGATGGAGGCTCTTATCCATGGAACAGCAAGGAGGCCAGTGTTACTGGATCAAAGAGTACTTGGAGAGGCATAAGATGTAAGAAGACTGGAAAAGTAGGAAGGGGGTAGGTTATGAGGGGCTTTGAATGCTAAACAGAGGATTATGAATTTGATCCTACAGGCAGTTGGGAGCAACGGGAGGATGGCACGGCACACTTGTATTTTAGGACTTTATATAGGACTTACTGGTGGTAATCATGATAGTAAAGAAAGCAAGGTCATCTCAAAGTCAGGAAAACCTGGTTCTACCTCTGATACATACTGGCTGTGTGATCCTGGGCAAATCATTTAATTTCTCTAAGACTATAAATTGTAGAGGGACAGCTAGGTGGTATAACAGATGGAGTACTAGGCCTTGAGTCAGGAAGACTGAGTTCAAATCTGCCTTCAGATGCTTACTGTGTGACCCTGGGAAGTCACTTAACCCTGTTTGCCTCAGTTTCCTCATCTGTAAAAATGAGCTGGAGGAGGAAATGGCAAACCACTCCAGTATCTTTGCCAAGAAAACCCCAGATGGCATCGTGAAGGACTGGATACAACTGAAATGACTGAGCAACAACAAAAATAAGTTGTAGAACAACGAGTTTCCTCACTGAGAATCCTCTACACTGATGAAATCACATCTATCTAACCTGATCATAAAAAGTACAACTCCCATCTAGATAGTGCTTATAAGTTTGCGAAGCACCTTCTACACAAATAGCCCAGTGAGATCGTCAGGTTGTGAGATTCTTCCTCATTGCCACAAGTATTCTCAAGATGAGTTTGGGTTTCCACCAGAGGCAGCACAACTGTACTGAATGCTTATAGAGTGGCAATATTGCTCTTATGCATCCTGACCCATGCTGTTGTTTTAATTGGTGAGCAAGTTTTATTCCCACCCTACTAGACTGTAACTTGGTAGACGGTAGGAAGGTCTTATTCATTGTCAACACGGTCAATCATACAAACAACTGTACAAACAAGAATATATACAAAGTAAATTGGAGATAATCAACAAAGGAAAGGCACTAGAATTAAGGGGGATCCAGAAAGGCTTCTTGTAGAAAGTGGGATATTACCTGGAACTTGAAAGAAGCCAGGGAAGTCAGGAGGTAGAGATGAGAAGAGAGAGAGAATTTTATTTATTTTTTTCTTAGAGATTTTTTTTTAATTTTTAGTTTACAACACTCAGTTCTACATAATTTTGAGTTCCAGATTTTCTTCTCCCCATCCCCCCCTCCCTCCCTAAGACAGCATGGAATCTGATATATCTTCTACATATAAGTTTGCATTGAACTTATTTACACATTAGTCAAGTTGTGAAGAATTATGGCCAATGGAATGAATCATGAGAAAGAAGAAACAGAACCAAAAAAAACCCCCAAAACAAAAGAGAGAAAACAGGGAAAAAAAAGGCAAGCATAAAGTATGCCTCAATCTGCATTCATACTTCATAGTTCTTTCTCTGGATGTAGATAGCATTCTCCATCATGAGTCTTTCGGAGTTGTCTTTGTACCTTGTGTTGCTGAGAAGAGCAAAGTCTATCAGGGCTAGTCATCACAGAATCCATATATCTGTGGTTGTGTATAATGTTCTCCTGGTTCAGCTCTGCTCACTCAGCATTATATCGTGTAGGTTTTTCCAGGTTGTTATGAAGTCCGTATCATCCCCATTTCTTATAGCACGATAGTATTCCATTACCTTCATATACCACAACTTGTTCAGCCATTCCTCAATTGATGGGCATCCCCTTGATTTCCAATTCTTAGCTACTACAAAAAGAGCCTTCATAAATATTTTTGTACATACGGGTCCTTTTCCCACTTGTGTGATCTCTTTGGGATACAACCCTAGAAGTGGTATTGCTGGGTCAAAGGGTATGCACATTTTTATAGCCCTTTGGGCATAGTTCTAAATTGGAGAGAGAATTTTAGACCAAGGTGACAGCCAGTGAAAATGCCCTGAATTGAGAGATAAAGTGACATAGTTCCTTCTATATCTGTAGTAATACTACTAAATTAATTAATTAACTAATTAATAATGATAATATGATACTTGAAGGTTTGCAAAATCTGTGTATTATCTTACATAACCTAACAAAAGCCATTAGTATTATCAACCACATTTTACAAATGAGGAAACTGAGACTGAGAGAGCCCAAGAGGCTTGCCAAGGGTCACAGAATTAGTAAGTTCCTGAGGTGCAAAAGTTGTATTGTTGTTTGTGTCTGGATCAAAATTTCAAGTTATGTCTTCCTGAATCCTAGTATAATATGCCATCTACTATGTCAGGAGTAGGATCTCAGTAAAGTTTTTTTGTTTTAAAAAAGTGTTTATTAAGAAAAATCTATTGTTCTCTCTTCTCCCCTCTCTGTTTGAAAAAGAAAAAAAATAAGTATTTGTTGAAGTTGGACTGTGGGACAAAAATTCCTCTCCCCTTGAAGAAGCACAGGAATGAAGACACCTAAAGGCTGAGAAGAAAAGTAAAGAAAGAAAGCCCCAAAGGGAATCGGCTAAGGAATAAATATTTTATGGGGAGAAAGGGAGTTACAAATGGGAATTATAAAACAAGAGCCTCTAGGCACTTTGAGGACTCTAAATTCTCTTCTCTACTCTTTTCCCTGTTCCTTTTTCCATTTTCTTTCTATTCTTATTTAAAAAAGGGCATCTCAGACAGAGATCTCAAAGGTCATCTAGTTAATTCCTTATCTACGACATCCCTGACAAGTGGCTATCCAATCTCGGCCAAAAGTCTTCTAGTACTGGAGGATTCTCTATCTCCTTAGGCAGACCATTCTATTTCATCATAGTGCGTCCTTACACTGTGTAGAAACTTATTTGTGAGTAGTTTTCACCAATTGCTTGCACTGGGCCTTGAGTTCAAATGTGACTTTAGACAATAGCTGTGGGACCCTGGGCAAGTCGCTCTTTTGCCTCAGTTTCCTCATCTGTTACATGGGAACAATGATAGCACCTACCTCTCAGGGTACAATGAGATAATACTTGCAACGAGATTAGTTCAGTGCCTGGAACATAGTAAGGACTGTTTATATGTTAGCTACTACTGTATGTATTATACGTTGCTGTGAGTCATTATTTTCAATGGTCTTTCCTGCAAACTCAAGTTTCCTCACTTCTGCACAGAAGAGGTTGAACTAGATGCCCTTACAGGGCTAGATCTATAAGCCTATGTCTTTCTCGCATTTTTTTTTTCATTATACAACTCTTTGATGGTATTTTTACGTCATTGTTTCATGCCATGTATCTCTAATAATGACTTACAGCCTATTTACATGCTCCACACATCTCTTTATTGTCCTTTGGCTAACCCTGCAGTTTTTTTTTCCTTAGAGGTTGTGGCATTTCATTAACATCACCAGAAGAATTTTGATGTTAAACAGATCATGACAGGGACAAGCTTGGGGCCATTGAAAGGCAGTGAGGTTCAGTGTAAAGAATAAGCCAACTTAGAACCAAAGGACCTGGAATGGGGGCTTTGCTATTTTCTAACTTCATGACCTTGAACAAGTCACTTATCTTTGAGGCTAGGTAGCACAGTGGATAGAGTGCTGGGTCCAGAGCCAGCAAGACCTGAGGCCAAATTGTCTTCAGCTGTCTTATTAGCTGTGTGATCCTGGGCAAGTCACTTAACTTCTGTGCCTCTGTTTCCTCATCTGTAAAAATGGAGATAACTATAGTACCTACCTCCCAAAGTTGTTGCAAGGATCAAATGAGATGATAATTGTAAAGTACAACTCAGTGCCTGGCACACAGTAGGTGTTATATAAATTATTATTATCATTAACTTCTGTTTCTTTATCTTTTATGGTATTTATTTTAAAATTTTTAATTTATTTTTTCTCCATTTTATTTTTAAAATTTATTTTAATTATTTTTTTAAATTTTCAACATTCATTCATTGTATTGCTGAGAAGAGCTAAGTCTCTCAAAGTTGATCATTGCACAATGCTACTGTTACTATGGACAATGTTCTCCTGGTTTTGCTTATTTCACTCAGAATCAGTGTTTCTTTATCTTTGTTAAATTATGGAGGTTAGATAAGATGACCTTTCTTCAGGTCCTTTCCAGTTCTAAATCTATGATCCTTTTCTCATATTCTGACCATTTGCAACATCTGGCCCAAATGTATGTAATAATGGGCCAGCTATGCAATTACATATCATAGTCTGGACAACAGGTAATTTCCAACCTTGGTTGGAAAGTGTTTCCTGTGTGAATAGTTAGGTTCATTTCTTTTGATTAATCATGGATCTGGTTGAGGAAACTGCAATATTTTGTGGCCAGACAAAATCAGCATGGGATTTCATCCACAAATAAGACTATCTGGAGTACTTTGCTGCCTGAAGGGAATTCATTTTCCACTTGGGCCTTATGCAGGGCATTTTTCCCATGACAGTGAAGCACCTTTGGTAAGTATACATCTTTCCATTTTTTACTTCATTTGATTTTTAAAAAGAATTATCAGGTTTTTAAATAGTTATTTCTGTGGTTCTATTTATCAAAGAATCTCCTATTATTGTAACATAAGCATTAGAGACTTCAAAATGAAAAAAGAATGTTAAAATTGTTTTTACATGTAATTGGAAAAAAATTAAAATATCTAAAAAAAACCCAAGCAAATCCCCCCCCCTCCCCAATACATATCTATTCTTCCTCTGGTTTGACTCATGAATCTGGGGATTTAGCTAACTGGATGTTGAGATAAAGTAGATGTACCTCTCAAAATCTCAAATATTCAAATGGATTTGTGATTTGATCAATTTGGAAATTCCCTCCAAAAACCAACTAGTCAATCAACAAGCATTGATTATTTATTAAGCAGGCCCTGTTAGGCAATGAGGATGCAAAGAACAAAATGAAAACAGTCCCTTCCATCAAGGAGCTTATATTCATTAGGGAGAAACAATATATACACAAATAAGCATATATAGAACACATACTAAATCAATACAAGATATTACTGGGAACCAGGGGGAGATGGTAGTGGACAGTCAGTATAGGTTTCATGTAGAAGGTGGTGGTTGAGCTGAGTCTTGAAGAAACAAGTGATTTCAAGAGGTAGAGGTAAGGAGCGAGTAAATTCTAGGCATGGGATATAGCAAGTGCAAAGGCAATGGGGATGACAGACGGAATGTTACACATAAGGAGTAGCAAAATGGCCAGCTTAACCAGACTGTGGAATGCAAGAAAGGGAATGATGTATAGTAAGGCTGGAAAAGTGATTTAAGGTCAGGTTTTGAAGAACTTTAAAGGTCAAACAGATGAGTTCATATTCAATACTAGAGTTAATAATCATTGAAGTTTGTAGAGTGGGGAATAACGTGGTCAGACTTGCACCTTAGGAAAACCATTTTTGGTGGCTATGTGGAGGATGGACTAGAGAGGGGAGACGCTTGAGGCAGGGAAATCATTTAGGAAGTGATTGGAATAATCCAGACAAGAGGTGATTAGAACCTCACCTAGGATGGCAGCTGTGTGGGTAGAGAGAAGGGGACAGGTTTGAGAGATACTGTAAATATAGAAAGAAGATTAAATATATGGGATTAGTGAGGGTAAAGAGTTGGGGATGACAGCAAGGTTTCAAACATAATTAAGTGGAAGGATTGTGCTACTCTTGACAGAAAACAGGGAAGCTCGGAAGAGTGGATTTTGGGGAAAAGATAATGAGTTCTCTGATGTAGATCTCAATCCATCCATGCCTGGTGTCCTGGGCACTCTGTTCCACCAAAAATGAAAGGCAAGGAAAGACTCTTAGTCATTGGCCACTGCCTAGGAGTCTTGAACCTGTTGTATGAGCCATGAGGTTATGGAGAACAGAGGATTATATTTTCTCAATGACATCTGAGCTACTGATATAGTTGCCTAGATCACCAGTTGGTTATGGCCTGACCTTTAATACAGAAGGGGAGAGATTAGGAAGTTGCACAGTGGCAGAAGCAGGAATGAAGGAGTGGCATAAGGTTGTGTGAAAATGTTTATGTTAAGGAGGGTGGGATATGATCCATCTGCCCACTCCCCCATTGCTTGTTCATACACCACTGTGGGTCATACCGCATTAAGAATGTGGAAACTTCACTTTAGAAATGACTTGGCAAATAATTTTTAGGCAGTTGACTCAGAAAGGTTAAGTGGTTTGCTTATAGCCCCAGACTTAATGAGTATGAGAGGCAGCAATGAAATCCATGTCTTCCTGATTCCAAGACTAGTATTCTATCCACTATGCTCTTCTACCAAGCCTTGAAAACAGTAGGCACTAAGGAGTTGGAATGAAAAGGAAGCATTCATTGAATTTGAGGGCACAAATCAAGGATTTTCACTTTGCACTTAGCTTTCCAAATCTCCACAATTTGATTTTGTTCTCAGGAATAAAAGATGGAGATTATATGGTCTGCTTTACTACGACAGCTGTTTGTTAATCCTCTGTTAACATTTTGATGGTTCTTTCTCTGAGGATTAAAGGATAGCTGAATTCACACCATGCATTTTAAGTTTGTCTTTGGTGCTATGCAGCTTCATCATGTGTAGAGGGAATCTCATAGTTTATAATAGCCCTGTATATATGTATTGTAGCTACACTGGGGCTGAATGAATAGACTCTTTGCAGAAAGGGACACTCCAGCCCTCTACCCTTCCCATGCTATTCCAGTGTACGTATACTTTTAGAAATGCCCTGCAAAACATTTCTGTCTCAGTTAAGTCCTCATGTTTCCATCGCCCCCATTCTTCCTATTGCCATATGCTACTGGCAGTGGTGGTGAGCATGGCAGTCATTATTCTAGCCCAGGGCAGCTTAGATAGACAGAAAGAGAGGTCTGTGAACATTGGGATAGAGGCTGGCCAGGATTGTACTTGCAGGTTGTGTTGAGAGCAGCACAGGCTGTGGCTTTGGAGGTGTTCCCAACAAACAACGTCAGTAAGGGGACTGAACACCTGGTCAGAAAGAGATTCCAGGAGACCCTGTGCTAGCACTGGTTGTAGGGTCGGGCACATTTGGCAACTCCATAGCCTATTACCCAGTTCAAAGTTGCAGTTCTAGAGCAGAGAGAAGCAGTTGCGGTGGTGAAGGAACAAGGGCCCTTCGTGGGTGACAGTGACCAGACCTCTCTCTGGATCATACCACCTTGGAAGCACCAAAAATTTACAGACCTCTCAGATCAAGAAACAATATAGCTCAGGCTGGCCATTCACTCACCCATATAAGCAGAATCCAACTTTAACATAAGATCTAAAGTCAAGAAATAGGCTATAAAATGAGCAAACAACAACAACAACAACAAAAAGAACTTGACCATAAAAATCTTCTGTGGTGACAGTGATGCTCAAGACACAAACTCATAAGCAGACAACAGTTTAAAAACAACTTGAAAACAGCCTCAAAGAAAAAAAAATGCAGATTGGACACAAGCCCAAAAAGAATTCCTAGGAGAACTAAAGAATGAGATTTTTTAAAAGAGAGACAATTACTTTAAAAATCAAATAACAGTGGTTGAGGAAAAATTGGAAAGAGAAATGAGAAAAGGAAGCAAGAAAATTAAGAAAAGAGAATGAATTATAAAAAGTGGTGCAAAACCTCTTTAAAGGAAATAATTCTTTAAAAAGCAAAATTGGTCAAGTGGAAGCTAAGGTCTCCATAAGACATCAAGAAACAAAACAAAGTTAAAAGAAGGAAAAATAGAAGAAAATGTGAAATACCTCATCAGAAAAATAACTGACCTGGAAAATAGATTAAGGAGAGATAATTTAAGAATTATTGGACTACCTAAAGTAATATTTAAAACATACACATCATATTTTAAGAAATTATCAAAGAAAACTGCCCAGATATCATAGAACCAGAGGGCAAAGTAGAAATTGAAAGAGTCCACCAATCACCTTGTGAAATGGATCCCAAAATGAAAACTCCCAGGAATATTACAGCCAAATTCCAGAGCTCCCAAGTCAAGGAGAAAATACTGAAAGCAGCCAGAAAGAAATTATTCAAATGCTGTGGAGCCACATTCAGGATCACACAGTACTTAGCCGCTACCACTATAAAGGAATGGAGGGCTTAGAATATGATATTCCAGAAGGCAAAGGATCTAGGATTGCAAACAATAATAACCTACCCAGCAAAACTTAGTATGATCCTAACAGGGGAAAAATGAATATTTAATTAAATAGAGGGCTTTTAAGCATTGCTGATGAAAAGACCAGAGGAAACAGACAATTTAACACTTGAAAGTGACTCAAGAGAAGCATAAAAATGTAAACATGAATGAGAAATCACAAGGGCCTTAATAAGATTAAACTGTTTATATTCCTATATGGGAAGATGATATATGTAACTCCTAAGAACTTGATCATTATTAGGGCAGTTAGGAAGAGTCTTCTTTGACACAGGGCAAGAGTGTGAGTATATTATGTTGGAATGATATAAAAAAATGAGAGATTGAGAAGGAAGGAAACATTAGAAGTGGAAGGGAGAGGAAAAAAGAAGTGCATGAGGAAGAGTTTTTACAATGGAAGGGAAAATGGGAGGGAGAAGATAACACTTAAACCACACTCTCATCTAAACTGGTTCAAAGAGGAAACACTATATATGTATACACACAGAGAGTTGTACATAGACATTCATCTTACCCAACAGAGAAGTAGGAGCAGAAGAGACTAAGAAAATTCAGGGAGTGTTAAGAGGGAGGAAAGATTTAGATTGGTTTTGACCGAAAACTAAACAGCTTTTTAAGGAGGGGAGAGGGTAAAAAAGAGACATATAAATAGAAGAGAATTGGGCAGGCAGAAAATTCATAGTTTGTAGTCATAACTGTGAATGGGATGCACTCACCCATACAACTGAAGCAAATAGCAGAATGGATTAGAAACCAGAATCTAATAATATATTATTTACAAGAGACAGACTTGAAACAGAAAGACAAATACAGAGTTAAAATAAAGGATTATAGAAGGATCTATCATGCTTCAACTGAAGTAAAAAAGAGAGGAGTCTCCAACATGATCATAGACAAAGCAAAAAAAAAAAAAAAACAGACCTAAAAAGAGATAATAAAGGAAACTACATTTTGCTAAAAGGTTCCATAGACAATGAAGTACTATCAATACGGAACATATGCATATGTACACATACCCACACATATATACACACATATACATATATACATACATATATATATGTGTGTATATATATACATGGCATGTATATATATATATATATATATATACATGCCATGTATATATATATACACCAAAATGGCATAGCATCCAAATTCTTGAAGGAAAAGGTAAATAAGTTGTAGGAGGAAATAGACAGTAAATCTATACTGATGGGGCACCTTAATTTACCCCTCTCAGGCCTAGACAAATCTAATTATAAAATAAGTAAGAAAGAAGGTAAGGAGATGAATAGACTTCTAGAAAAGTTAGATATGATAGGCCTCTAGAGAATATTAAATGGCAATAGAAAGGATTATACATTTTTTCAGCTGTACAGAACACCTTCACAAAAACTGACCATATGCTATGGCACAAAACCCTCATAAATAAATGTAGAAAAGCAGAAATATTAAATGCACCATTTGGGGATCATAATGCAATAAAAATTATATTCAGTAAAGGGCCTAGCAAGTATAGACTAAAAATTAATTGGAAACTAAATAATCTAATCCAAAAAAATGAGTAAGTCAAAGGACAGGTCATAGAAACAAACAGTAATTTCATTAAAGAAGAGGCAACATACCAAAATTTGTGATATGTGGCCACAGCATTATCTAAAGGGAAATTTATGTCTCTAAACACTCACAGCAATAAAAGAGAAAAAGCACAAATCAATGAATTGAGTATGGACCTAAAAAAAGTAGAAAAAGAATACATTTAAAATCCCCAATTAAACACTAAAATTGAAATCCTGAAAATCAGAGATTTTAAAAATTGAAAGTAAAAAGATTATTGAGCTAGTAAATAAAACTAGGAGCTGGATTTATGAAAAAAAACCTATAAAATCGATAAGCTGTTGGCTGGTTTAAAAAAAAAAGAAAACTAAATTACCAGTCTCAAAAATGAAAAGGATAGGGGCAGTTAGGTGGCACAGTGAGTAGAATCAGGAGGACCTGAGTTCATATCTGGCCTCAGACACTTGACACACTTACTAGCTGTGAGACCTCGGGCAAGTCACTTAACCCCAATTGCCCTGCCCTCCCTGCTCCAAAAAAAAAGGGGTAAATTTACAACCAGTGAAGATGAAATTAAGGCAATTATTAGGAGCAATTTTGCCTGATTACTTGCTAATAAAATAGATGAATGAAATAGATGAATGAAATAGATGAATATTTACAAAAGCATAAATTGGCCAGATTAACAGATGAAGATATAGAATACTTAAATAACCCTATCTAAACAAAGAAATTGAGTAGTCATAAATGAGTTCTCTAAGAAAGAATCGTTTGTATTTTAGGCCAGATTTAGGAAAGAACATAGCTGCCCTACATTTCTACAGGACTGAACTTGATGGGGAATCTAGGGGTTGCTTTAACAGTACCAAGTTAAGAAAGCATCTTTTACCTTTTTGTGCTCAGACAGAGGTCTATTTCTTCTGATTTGGCATGCAACACAGATTTTCTAAAACCACATTCATTTGTATATTTTTTCTCCTATAATTTTCATGAGTTTTCCATTTTGAGAAAAAAATAAACGTACCCTCTTCTTTGCAGTAGCAACTATAGTCTCTAAGCAAATCACTTTCATAGTTCAAGACAGTTATCTTTCTGGAAATACAGTTAATCCTTATTTAAAGAATTTTCCTTGGGCTATAACCCAGTTCTTCCATTAGGACCATTTGTTGGGGATATTTTATCAAGAAGTCCTGGTCAAATATGAGTTGGACTAATTAAGTTCTAAAGTCCCTTCTGATTCTGAGTTTCTGTGATATTGTGAAATGCACATGCATGTGTGTGTGTGTGTGTGTGTGTGTGTGTGTGTGTGTGTTTATGTGTGAATGTACTTTGAGCTTTTCAGGCTAGACAAGGGGTTGAACTAAAGGAACAATGGACAGCATCGATCTGCTTACCAGTGACTCAGATGAAGGATGGGAGAGGAGATCTAGTTAAGATTTCTTCCTAGCATCTTTTCTCCCCTTTATCACCATGTTTTTTTCTTTGTCTACCATTTGCCTCTTCATGGCTTTCTGTAACAGGCTTTGTCCTAAAGTGAATTGTGGAAGCAGCTAATGAATTAGCAGCCTTATCCAGAGGGTGAAGTATGTGGCAGCACCTTTGTATATTTGACATTCCAGTGCTTCTTCATTCTGAAGAAAGACAATGGGTGAGTAACCTGGAACTAGAGCAGCCATCTGGCCCATCTTCCCTAGGACCAATGGTGTTTATTTCTCACACCTAAAACACAAGAAGAAAGGAAACTCAATGACCTTACAAATAATTTTGCTATCAATTTGTTCCTTCCTCCCTCCCCTACTTTCTCACAAACAAAAATGTATGCAAAAATCAACATATTCACGTGGAGTCCCCACCTTATTGAAAGTGAGGTGTTTTTTTTTTCCATTTTAAATTGCACTTTGAGAAATGTAAGAAATTATTGAGGCAAATGATATATTTAGGAGAGCTCTAGTTTACTCAATTGGATTTTGTCATTGATTTATAACCTTAGACCAGCAGTTCTCAAAGTGTGGTCCAGGGACACCTGGGGGTTCCCAAGACCCATTTAGAGGGTTGGTCTACAAGGTTAAAACTATTTTCATAATAATACTAAGATGCTTTAAATGTAAATGTTGATGGCTATAAACAATACAAATGAAATAATTTTTTGGAGGGGAATCCTTAATAATTTTTAAGAAAGTAAAGAGGTCACGAGACTCAAAAGCTCGCAGATTACTGATCTAGATGCATAACTTCTAAGAATCTCAAAAAATTAAGGAATATTGCAGAGGAAAGGAGAAAAGGGCTGAGAAGCTTATATAATTTACTTCTTCTACGGTGAACATTGTACACTGGTATAGGGAACTCTTCAGGTAAGGAAACTCCCTCCACCAATGGAAGTCAGTACCTTCCCTACAATTTACAGACTTAAAGAGTTAGTTGCCTAGAGCACTGAGAGGTTAAGTTACTAACTGAGGGTCACACAGCCAGTATGTGTCAGAAGCAATATTTGAATCCAGGTATTTCAGGTTTTGAATCTGGCTCTCTCTCAATTATGCCAGGCTGTGTGTACAATGCAAATATGAGATAATAAAAGGAAGATTATGACATGAAGCATGCTGTATATTCAATTAATACAAAAGATTGAGGAATTCTTCCTGACATAGGATCATGGATTTAAAGCAAGAAGGGACCTAAGGACTCAACGAATTCAACCCCTTTCCTTTTACAGATGAAGAAATTGCTGGAAGGGTGGCATGATTTATATAAGGTGACATATATAGTAAGTTTCAGAGATGGGATTTGAACCCAAGTACTACTCTGCCTACTATGCACATTACCTTGCCAAAAGGAATAAAACTTAGCATACACAGCCAAACTGGTCTTCTGTCATGATAAAAATCTGCAACAAAGAGAACCTGAGGCATATAGTTCTGAGCACAATTAGTTTATCAGTATTGTTAGCAAATACCTGTAAATTGGACCCAAGACTCCTCAGTAGTCAAGGATTCATCTAAGTCAAAGCAACTTTTAAAATAGCATTTACACAGTGACTAAACAGATGTATTTCACTCCTGATTGGTTGGTTCTGTTTACATTAGTTCCTCACCAGGTGGACCAACATCCCATGACTAACATCCTCTGGAAAATCCCATGGTGGGTAAACATCCTATCACCAGATTGACTCATCTTCCCTTGTGGTCAGCAAAAGCTCACAGATTAGAATTTTTGTGGTTGGATTTTAGCCCATAGGAATAGGTAAATTAAACTCTTACAGATTTTACTAATAAGGCATATATAGTCAAGTCTGATTTTTTTTTTACTTTTTAATAATATTTTATTTTTTTCAATTACATGTAAAGACAATTTTCAACATTTTTTGAAAGATTTTGAGTTCCAGTTTTTTTCCTCTCTCCCCCCACCCTGAGATAGCAAACAATCTGATATAGTTTATACATGTGCAATCATGTTAAACACATATCCACATTAGTCGTGTTGTGAAAAAAGAAACAGAACAAAAGGGGAAAAACCACAAAAACGTGAAAATAGTATGCTGTGATCTGCATTCAGACTCCATCAGTTCTTTCTCTGCATGTGGATAGCATTTTCCATCATGAGTCTTTTGGAATTGTCTGGCATTATTGTATTGCTAAGAAGAGCTGAGTCAATCATAGCTGATCATCGTACAATTTTACTGTTACTGGGCACAATGTTCTCCTGCTTCTGCTTACTTCACTCAGCATCAGTTCATCTAAGTCTTTCCAGGTTTTTCTGAAGTCTGCCTGCCCATCATTTCTTCTAGCACAATAGTATTCCATTACATTCATATACCACAACTTGTTCAGCCATTCCCCAATTGATGGGCATCCCTTCAATTTCCAATGCTACCACAAAAAGAGCTGCTATAAATATTTTTGTACTTGTGGGTCCTTTTTCCTTTTTAAGATCTCTTTGGGATTATTACTGGATCAAAGGGCATGCACAGTTGTATAGCACCTTGGGCACAATTCCAAATTGTTCTCCAGAATGGTTGGATCAGTTCACAACTCCACCAACAGTTCATTAAGGTCAAAATTTTCCCACATCTTCTCCAACATTTATCATTTTCCTTATTTGTCACATTAGCCAATCTGATAGGTGTGAGGTGGTACCTCAGAATTGTTTTAATTTGCACTTCTCAAGTCAATAGTGATCTAGTACATAGCAAGAGGTAAAAAGAAGAGGAAGAATGGAGCTCCTTCGGTACCAGAGAAACTTTTGACATGAGGCACAACTTTTAGATAGAGCTCACCTTTGGTATTCTGTCACTCTCTGTTACTCAAATAAAATGCTGATGCCTGAAAGCAGGACACACCTTTAAGTTTGTTCTGCATTATTACCATTTTTTTCCGTCACTTTCTTAAGTCTACACAATCAATAAAATGACAAATAATCAAGCCCTGATTTGTAGCATTTGCTGGTTTCTGAGGTATAAATGTTCACACTGAAAATTTAATAATTGTCCCCCCCAAGCTGGTTCAAACTGGCTCTGCTAGACCCGGTAGGTATAGTAGAAGGAGCATTAGATCACAAGGCAGACCCCATGGACTCTAATTTTGACGCTGCCACTAATTCATTGCGTGACTCTGGGTGATGTGAAGGAAGGGAAAAGTATTTATTAAACATTTACTGTGTGTTAAGTACAATGCTAAATACTTGTAATACAGATGGAAAAGTGAGACCATTCCTACTCTCAAAGAGCTCATATGAGAAGATAACAGATATAAGAGGGTTCAGCTGCAGGGCAGATGGAAAGGTTCGGTGGTCCTTAGCTTTCAAGAGAAAGGCAAATGACAGGGCCCAGAGGTCCTTAGGGTATGGCAGCAGGGTAGATCAGGGCTGTCCAAAATATGGCCCACAGGCCCCATGTGGCCCGCAGTGTGATTTTACGCAGCTGGCCTGTGGGTTTTAATTTTCACAAGTGGAAAAAAGTAAAATAATAATTCACATGGAATGTGTATTAGATTCTTTTAATTCCATCACTAATAAATAATCTTGTTGATGTTCATTTTCTTTGGAGTTTTTAGGCAGTATTATGGATGGAACATATTGTGCAGAATTTTTGATTGATCTGTGGGATGCATTCTGTCTGTACGATGCAGACTAGTCAATACTCACCTACCTTTATACTGTTGTGTTGTCGCCTAGTTGTTTTGTGTTTGCTTTCGTGCTTAGTGCCTTCGCCTGTCATATTGATGATGCACGTTCCCCACTTTCTACTAGTGTACCATATTTTTTATTCTGGGTGCGGCCCTCGAATAATTATTTTATTTTAATGCGGCCCTAAGATAACCTAAGGTTGGACAGCCTTGAGGTAGATGATAAAACCTATTGGTTCTTAGGATCTTTTGGCAGAGGAGATGGTAAAACTTGGTGGTCTTTCATATCATTGGAAGGATTGTAATTATCTCTTCTTTCTCAGCGAAGGGATGTAATTAGCCATGTCAGTCTAATAGCCAGAAGCTGCGAGGGCTCCAGGCTTCAAACCCTTAGGAAGGAGAAATCCAGGTGGTCTAGAGTTGGGCTGGGGATTAAGAGAAAGAGGTCCTATTCCAGTCTGGTGGACTTTGTTCTATGGTGGTGGGCTCTGGGCAGGTGAGGATGAGGATGGGAGATTGGGGGAAGGGGTCTTGCACTGATCTGGTGGGCTCTTGTTGAACAACTGTCCTCCAAATAGCCATAAGAATCCTACCACCAACAGGAAGATGAGCAGAAGACCCCTGGGAATGGCAGCACTTCTCAGACCCCCGGTCCTATGTCCTACACACCTCTTACTCTCATTATCCAGAGAAACAATATCTGTGGAGAAGTAGAACACTGCCTTCTGTCTCTCCCTCAGGGTGCCCTGCTGCTTTGGCTAGACTGGCCTGCCTGAGCTATGAGTGATAATTGATTGGCTGTTCATGGTGATGGATGTCCCCTTCTCCACAGGTGATCTTCCCTGGATGGTGGCTGTGAGAAATGGGCTGCAAGGATGAATAGCCAATCAATTTCCACTCACAGCACAGGCAAGCCAGTCTAACTAAAGCAGCAGGGCACCCTGAGGGAGAGACAGGAGGCAGTGTGTGCCAGCAGACCAAACTACCACCCTGTCTACCTCAGACCCTATTGGAGACAGTCCAGGACCCGGAAGCCAAGAGTCTTGAGACTGTCTCCAGCCTAGTGCCCTCAACATTGTCCTGCAAAGCAACCCCCAGGGAGAGGCAGCCTGGCAACTACTCCTATAGATCCTATAGCCACGGCTACTGATAACTTAAAAGGAAAGTTCTTGTCACCAGAGTCCTTGGTACTGACTCAACATCAGAAACATGACTTTATCAGTGGAAATGACATTAAAGAAGGGGCATAGTGATCTCCTTTGCCCCTACGGCCTAAGAACCATGGGACCTTTCCATATGACTTGCAACTGAAACCTTCCATATGTGTTGTTTCCCTCATTAGGATGTGATCACCTTGAGAGCAGGCAGAGTCTTCCTTTTCTACTTGTATCCCGAATGCTGAGCACATATTAAGTGTTTAATAAATGCTTCTTCATATTCATTCATTTATTCAGTCTTTGTTTGATGATTATAGGTAACAGGATCCGAGATTGGATCCGAGATCTTTCAACTTCAATTCCAAAGTGTTACTCCTAATGCTCAGCCCTAGACTCCACTGGCAACTTGTTTTTATTTCAGCAGTGCAACAACAACAATAGCTATTATTTATACACTGCTTCAAGATTTGCAAAATAGTATATATATATATATATATATATATATATATATATACACATACATACATACACACATATATAATATATAGCATATATATAATGTATATATATTATATATATAGCACATATATATATAATATATATACATTATATATATGAAATCTCATTTGAGTGCAAATAAACATATTTCAACTTAATTCCTACTCTGATATTTCATTGTATTATAGTAATGATCAGGGCCAGTTAAAGGCTATCCCATTGGAATGCAAACTTTGGCAGGTCCTACCAAGCTGCAGAGGCTCTGAATGCCAGCTGCCCAGTGATGGTCATGCAGGTGCTATCTAAAGACCAGGCTAGTTAGGCTTGGTGGGGCATACATACAACAAACTAATGATTTTATTTATTTGTTCATTCATTTGTTTGTGTCCACAGCAAAGCACAGAGCCTGTCTACTTATGTATAAAGGTGTTATTAAAAGTATTAGTGGAGGGACCATCCATACTGATAGATTCTTGAATTACCAAAGTAACACTATATGTGTGTATATATATATATGCATATGTATGTGTATATATATGTTTGTATATATATGCTTAAGGTATGTTATTCATTCATTGGTGTTTTTCATATATATTGTGTTGTTTTTCATGTATTTGTATATTTCATATATTTATTGGGTTATTTTTCATATATACATAGTTGCGTGAAAACACTGAATGAATGAATACACATCTTAAGCACTTACTTATGTAAAGAGCTGGCTGAACACTGGGGATCCAAATAGAAAAGTAAGATTGTGCCTGCTCTCAAGGTGATCATATCCTAATGAGGGAGAAAATACATATGGAAGGTTTCAGCTGCAAGTCATATGGAAAGGTCCCATGGTTCTTAGGCTGTGGCAGCAAAGCAGATTTCAATGTACCTTCTTTTTAATTTCTATTAATAATATCATGATTTTATGTTGAACCATTGCATCATGTTGAACTGTTGAACCATGAATTAATACCAAGGACTCTGGTGATAAGAACTTTCTTTTTCAGTCATCAGTAGTATGGCTATCAAATCTATAGGAGCAGTTACCAGGCTGCCTCTCCCTGGGAGTTGCTCACCAGGATAATGGCTGAGGGCACTAGGTTGGAAACATTCTTAAGGCTCATGGGTTCAGGGTCCTAGGCTGTCTCTAACAGAGTCTGAGGCCGTCAAGGTGGTGGTAGTGGTGGTTTGGTTTATCTGGCACATACTGCCTCCTGCCTCTCCTTGAAGGTGCCCTGCCGCTTTAGCTAGACTGGCTTACCTGAGCTGTGAGTGGTAATTGATTGACTGTTGGTGGTGATGGATGCTGCCTTCTCTACAGGTGTTGCTCTCCTGGATGGTGGCTGTGAGAGCTGGGCTGCAAGTAGGACTTTATGTAATAAAGGAATCTTTTTAGCAAAATATTTTATTGGCACTGCTCAAAATATCTAACATTGGTTTCAACAAGGTATTTGAAGATGGAAAGATGTGGACTGGATGAGAATAAGGAAAAACGGTTTGACTGATGGGACTCCAAACTTAATGATTTATGGAGCAGTGTCAACATGGAGAAAAGTCTGTAGTAGAGTGCCTCAAGATTTGTACCTAACCCAGTTTTATTCAGCATTTTTATAAGTGACTTAAATAAAGGCATAGACCAGATCTGGACTACATGATGCTGGAGGGAATAATGATAACTAGAATGTCTCTTATATTCCTTTCCATTTTGCAGTTCTAGAATTCAATTATCTGATTTGTGAGAGTGAATACTTTTCCTCCAATCTCATAATACATTGGATAAGAGAATGAGGATACCAAAATATCTATCTTAATGGTAGACTGAAGCTAATAAGGAGAAATTTAATATAATTTTTTTAAAAAAATCCTTTATATAGTTCTTTTTTTAAAAAAAATATCAACTATATAAATATAGTTTGGGGAGAATGAAAAATGTTAATGTGAAGCATATCTTGGGGTTTTAGTAGACTATAAACTCAAAATTTGTTAGCAGTGGGCATGATAACCTAAAACCTAATGCAATTTCAGACTGTTAATTAAAAAAAATCAAGTTTGAAGGAAATAATAATCCAGCTGTATTCTACCCAGGTTATGCCAGAGCTAGAGTGTCCAGTCCAGTTTGAGGCTGTTTTTCAGAAGAGACATTGACAAGCTCAGAGAGGATGGGCTCCCCTAATAGAACTGAAGCTACTTAGTAGTAAGAACTGTTTCATTTGTCTTTCTACTTGCAGAGCTTAGGATAGGGACTGGTTCCATGATTTCATTGGTATAGGGAACTCCATGGTAAGGAAACTTCCTCTACTAATGCAGGGTAACACTTTATCTGCAATTTATAATCTTAGAGAATTTCCTAGAGCACTACCACTGAGAAGTTAAGTGACCTACCAAGGGTCATGCAGCCAGTGTGTATCAGAGGTGGGACTTGAACTCAGGTTTTCCTGGCTAAAGAGCCAGTTCTCTGACTAGTGCATGCTACCTCTCTCCTGGTACATCATATGCACTGGATAAATTTTTGTTGATTGAGTGATCACTGGAGTTGATGAGGTAGAGGCTTGTTAGAGATGTAGATGGTATGAATGCTTTAGTTGAGGGTCAGTCAAGATGATCTGATGGGTCCCAACCCATTATGTAATTCCAAGAATCAATTTTCTGATTTTTTTTGAGAGTGAGATTTTAACCCTAGTTTCCATGTGTTGCCCAGTGACTGGTACATTGTTTGCAAACGAGCAGGGTTCACTGACAAGTGTTGGGTTTTCCCCAATTCCATTTAACCAAGGCTCAGAAAAGATTGATTGCTTACTGCACTCTACAAGCTAGTTACAGATTCCTTCTCATTCACCAAAATATTTACTGAGACCAGTTATTGACTAAGCATTATGGTAGGTTCTGTGACAAATAGGAAGACAACTAAGACAGTCTTCATCCTCAAGGAGTTTAGAATTTAGTAGGAGACTGAAGACGTGTAATCAATATAGTACAAAGAAATGTGATAAGTAACATATAACTGGTTCATCTGAGCAGCAAAAAATGAAGGAGGGAAAAGTATTTCCAGCCAGAGTGATTAGAGAAGGTTCCATGGACAAATCAGGATTTACAGCTAAATCTTGAAGCTGAGCCTAGATAGGTTTTTCAATAGATGTAGTTCAGGAGAGTCCAGATGAAAAACAGACAGCCTTAACAAACTTTATTGCTACTTGTAAGAGAAGGAGGAAAATAGTTTCTTGCAAGGACAATTTCAATGGGTGGCCTTTGTGCCCACAGTGGGCATATCCATGCTCCAGGTTAAGTTTCAGAGACCCTCAGAACTTGGCTTTATATGTCGTTTGAGAAAAGAGCCAATATGATAATAATGGGAGATTGCCATGTTTTCCACAGGGCCAGTAAGATGAAGGTATTTTCTAAATTACCTAATAAAGAAGGAGGAATGAAGAGCAGGGAAGTAGAGATGAATAGTAGGGAAATAAGAAACTTAACGCTAGCAAAACCATTCCAACACGAGGCTGAAATTGGAGGGGGAGGGGGCATGTTAGGACTACACTAGTCAAATTTGCTGTCTGCATTCAACAACAGGCAAAACATGTATCTTCTGAAACTAAACAGCTTAGACTGAGCAAGCTCCTTGGGAAGATAATGAGGTACCCCGTCTAGAATTTCAAAAGGGGAATAGAGTATGCTTTTTAGGGCTACTCTAAAATGCCTTCCCCCTCAGAGTATATATGTCAATTCTCTCCTTTGTTTGGAGTGAGCTAATAAATACTGACAGATTATAAACCCATATTCACAGTTTTGGCCTGGCAGGATGGCTGGCACTCAAAAAGATTGTGCTATAGAAAAGTAGTTAATACCTTGCAATCTCAGAACCATGGAGAGCTGCCAGTGCCTCACGTGTTACAACTGACTTGGGGCAATTACGGGGTGCAGTGGATAGGGAGTTTGGCTTGGGTTCAGGAAGACTTGCGTTCAAATTCAGTCTCAGACACTTACTAGCTATGTGACTTGGGGCAAGTCTCTTAACCCCTGCTGCCTTAGTTTCCCCAGTTGTAAAATGGAGATCATAATAGCACCCATCTCCCAGGGTGGTTGTGAGGAGCAAATGAGAAAATATCTGTGAAGCACTTAGCACAGTTCCTGGAACATAGTAGGTACTTTGAGCATTTATTAATGCTTTTTGGGGCAGCTAAATGGCACAGTGGCTAGAAGTCTGGAAGACCCTGGCCTCAGACATTTATTAGCTATGTGACCCCAGGTAAGTCACTTACCCCTCTTTGCCTTAGTTTCCTGATCTGTAAAATGAGCTGGAGAAGGAAATGGCTAACCACTCCAGTATCTCTGCCAAGAAAAATCCAGATGGGTCACAAAGAGCCAGACAGGACTGAACAACAACTGAACAGTGATGTTTTTCCCTTTTCTTTCCCATACTTTTGGCACCAAGTTGTGTGGTGAGAGTGGTGTGTTTGTATCTGAGAAACTTCTCAGCAGATATTTGCAAATTGCCAAATGACAGCATATAGATACAAATGCATTGGTGCTGTATTCTCCCCTTTATGTAATTCAGGCCTTTTACCCTTTCTGGTAGCTGTAGCTCCATGGTTGTTAGTTTGAAGTTAGTTAAAGTAGTTCTCTCCCCCATGACATCATATTATCACAGAAGATGAGCAGAATACACTGGTGAATATTTTATTTCTTTAAGCTCATAACTCATAACATACTCTAGAACAAGAACTCTTAACCATTTTTGTGCCATGGATCTCTTTGGCAATCTGGGGAAGCCTAGTAATAATAGTAGCCAGCATTTATATAGCTATAAAAGGTTCACATGTGCTTTACAAATATTGTCTCATCCGATCCTCACGACAACCTTGGTGCACAGCAGCTATTATTATCCCCACTTTATAGAAGAGGAAACTGAAGGAGAAAGAGGTTGTGACTCGTCCAAGGTTATATAACTAGTAAGTGTCTGAGGCAAAATTTGAACTCAGGTTTTGATGACTCCAGGTCCAGTGCTCTATCCACCGTGCCACCTAGCTGTCTAATACTACTATGGTTTGTTTCATACAATCATGATTGAATGAAATGCTATGTTCTAGTTAGATATTAGAAATAGTGAAAATAAACATATTTTTCCTTCCCACGTCCATACCCCCCCCCAATAAATGTATTCATGGACTTCCTTGGGGAAATTTGTATGCCCCCAATTAAAAGCCCATATCTGAGAAAAATTGAAGCAATTACTTTCTGGTTTTACAATTTCAAAATGTCTCCATTTCACCAACTAGGACCATCCATTGGCAAAATAGTTGGATTTAACTTTTTGTGCTTTATTATGATCCATTAGCAGCTTCCCACCTCCTTGAAAATCCATCACTTCAGAACACTACACTTAGCCTACAAAGACCCGATTACTCTAGGTCCAACCAAATCATATCATAGGAAGCAGTGAATGACAACTCTGAGGTTTGCACATTTTGAGCAGCCACAGGAGCAGTAAAGGGCTGGTGGTCTCACTTCTTCATACAATGTGTACCTTGAATTCACAGAACAGGAATACATGCAGTCTCCGCAAAAGGCCAAAGCTTTGGTTGCCAAGTCAAGGAAACCAACCTGTCCCTGTATCTTGCCTTCTAATTGACCCCTCAGCCTGACTGGTTTTTTTCAGCCAGTTTCTTATTTCTATTTCAGCCCCTTTGGTCCTCATCTGACCTAATCTTTTGGTTTATGCAAACTTGGGTATTAATTTGGACTGTGCCCCTTTCT
Source organism: Trichosurus vulpecula (assembly GCF_011100635.1). Lineage (NCBI taxonomy): Eukaryota > Metazoa > Chordata > Mammalia > Diprotodontia > Phalangeridae > Trichosurus > Trichosurus vulpecula. Next base: position 242,738,724 of record NC_050573.1, on the reverse strand, counting down.
CCCAGAGGTATTAGCCTATCCTCTGACCGGCAATTTGACTTAATCACTGACAAGGTCCTTCTCATAGGTGAGATAAGACACAGCATCATCCATATGAACATTTGGCCTGGCATACAAACCTGTGTTTGCTTGCTGAACAATTCTGCCATTGTAAGTATGCCTAATATACATGTAATTTTAAAAAATTCTTTAACTCAATTTATTTATTCCCTTTAATCTTTCTAAATATACTATAACCCTCATACAACTAGCATTGAAACTGAGTGAAGTCCAGGGTCCAAGATGCAATGGCTAGAGTTAAGGAAAGAACATCTTACGGGAAAGATTTTTCTGGTAATGTCGGACTGAGCTGCACGGCTTTCTGCTTTCTCCGTAAACTGGACTTCTGACTTTGCAACACAAAGATCAAATATCCATATGCTCCCATTGTGAGAAAAAAAGAAACACTTTAAACTCTAAAACAGATCATGATTAATTTAGTTCAGGCAGGAACAGTGGTACACTTTCCCAAGAAACTCTCCCCCCCAAAAACCTCAACAAGGTCCTCTGTTTTGTAATAGCACAAACACCAACTAACAATACTTGAGACTTATTATATCAAGACAACGTTTCCTTTGTAGGGTTAAAACTCCTGATTAAGGTAACTATAACTTCACCTTGGTGGATAAGGCTCTAACTACTCCCCTCTCCTCCAAAAAAGATACCAGCATCCCATCCACCTCAAAATGGCAAAACCCAATCACTTAAACTTAATTCATATATTAACTTATGACCTGCATAGTTCTTGGGGGCAAGTAAGTAATGTGAGCTTTTAGAGGGTAAAAGAAAAATTCTTTTGCCTCCTACACTTCAAACTAAGAAGAAAACAAAGAAAGAGCCACTCAAAGCAGGTGAACATAAGCTAATGGGAAATTACTGTTATGTGGGGGTAGATGTTTTAGGTAATTAGTGTGATTACCTTAAACTTTCAGAAGTGCCCTGACCTTGTGAGAGAATGAACTGCTGTAAAGCATGTGTGCTCCCTGGGTAATTAAATAGAGCCAGGTTTTTAACAATCTCCATTCTCAGAAGTTAGATGTCTGTCCCTCTTGGAGAGAGGGAAATGACAATAGATAGACTACATTTAGTGCTCAGATTTTGAAAAGATCACCTGATTTGTTCTTTAACCAGAATTGCAAGCTACAATATAATCTTTTAAAATTATAGGTAATTACAAAAAAGGCATATTAAGCTCCAGTTAATCATAGTTGTCTCAAAAATATGTCCCTTCTCACAACAAAGCAGTAACCTAGCCAAGGCTTGGATAAACTGGCATTTCCCTAGATCACATGTTTCATTCCTGAGCACAATGCCCTTTGTGTTTCTTACAGGTGTCCATATTTTCTCTGAAAAATAGACTTTCCCTCCCACAGCTTGAGCATTATCTGCTCTTTGTTTGAAAATAAATGCATGGTACATGTGAATCCTGGGGAGCTCAGGGAGGTGTGTGTGTGTGTGTACCTCTGCCTTTCCCAACTAGACCCATCCTTGAGCCTTTCATGAGATCATTTCAGCGTGGGTAAATCCCTGCTGTGCACTTACCATTACCACCTCCCTTTACTGGCAAGTAATTTGAGTCCCAAAGCAGCTGTATCACCTTTCACTAACTTTTGCTTATACATTTACATCCCTATCTTGGGAATGACTGACCCATAACCGAATGGCCTCCGCCTTGGTATCACTGCTTTGCTTTGAGCACCTCAAGGGCAGCTTCGGGTCAAGGCCAAAATTTTGCCTTCCCACCATTGGGGAACTCTGTGTTTTTTTATACCTTGCTGGGCCAATTTTCCTTTCTCTGAAGTGCCTACTACTGGTCTACAGCATGCTGATTCCTACTTAACACTGGAAAGCACAGAAAAACTCATGTGAAATTAGATTCCCTGAGGTGTAATGAAACTGAATAAAGCCACAGAAAGAATGTACAGCAGAATAATTCTTTCCTGAGTGGGGGTGTGGGGGAGGGGGGCATGTGAAACACTGGCATTCCTAAAGCATGAAGGCTTGATACTGAGGGTCAGGTGACTGGTTCTGCTTTACCAAGTGCAAGGTCATGAACCCTCATTTTATGTTCCAAACTATCGCTTTCTTCCTGTTCTCTGGAGAGGGCTAAGAGTATATGGAGTAAACTACAGTCTGAGAAGGAAAAACAAAGAGGGTAGAATTGCTTCAAGTTTTCATCTCTTTGGTTCATAGGAGAGTAATTGATGTTACTTTGCATCAAAGTATCTACTTTCTAGGGTTGTATGTTAATGAAGTTTCAGATATTCTATGTTTTATACCCAGAGTCTCTAGGTTACTTGTTTAATCCCATTTTCTCTAGTTAGGAATTCACTTAAGTGAAAGATCAGGTAAGATGCAGTGGCCATTTCAATGATTCATCAGTCTGATGGCTTTTATGGCAAGCAATGTCGATGTTCTTGTTTTGTGTCATGGAGGATTGTTATCCACTCTATGGGAAAATCATCAGCAAAAAAAGATTCTTCATCTCATGATATGAGTTGGCATTCTTCATTCTCTCTGGTGACAATGGTTTAAAAAAAATGCAGCAATCTGCTGAATGCTTTGCTGACTAAAAAAAAAAGCACATCACATTCACAATGTGTGCATTGTTGCTTCTTCCTGTAAGTGAGAAATAAACCTGTTCAAACAATTTATCATATGGAACTGTCTGAACTTAATTATGAAATATGAAACGATAATGCTGTGTGTATTTTTCCATGTAGCCTTGCAATTTCATTTTGAAAAAAAAAAAAGAACATGCTTCTTCAGCATTTCTGCTTGTATTTTTATAGGTCACATAGGATATTTTTGATACTTTGGGTTGGAGGGGAAATGCTATATTGAAAACTTCAAATCAGATTTCTGATTTTCCGCTCTTGATTCTTGATATAATATTAAGGACTCATACTTCAATAAATTTGTGATTTCATTAATAGGAACATTTCCCAACAGTGCAGATTGCAATCTATCCAAAACAGCCATCCTCTGTGATTCCTGTTCAGGATTTTCTGTAGATCCCTTACAGAGAGTCAACCCACTATGCCTAAGGCCTTTTTTTTTTTAGGACTTTTTACATTGTGTGGGTACCGGTATAACACTTGGGTTGCCCATGTATGTTCCTTTCCTCTTGTTATACATTCATCCCACCTCTTTTTCCTAGCATAAACTTCCTCAGCTCTTCCCTTCTGTCTACCAAACTAGTCTATGATCCAATGACACTGGGCTCCTTGCTATTCCTTGAAAAAGACACTCCATCACTAGACTCTGGACATTTTTGTTGACTTCCCAATGTCTGGAATACTCTTCTTCTGCATTTCTGCCCCCTGGCTTCCCTGGCTTCCTTCAAGGCCTAGCTAAAATCCTATCTTCTACAAAAACCTTTTCCTGATCTCCCTTTGATACTAGTGCCTTCTCTATATTGATTATCTCCAATTTATTCTGCCTGTATCTTGTTTGTTCATAGTTGTTTGCTTGTTGTTAGCCCAATGAGACTGCAAGCACCTTGAGAACAAGGACTTCTTTTGTCTTTCTTTGTATATCCGGGACTTAGCACAGTGCTCGGAGGTGCCACACAACAAATGCTTATTGACTGACTGGCTGATTCAGAGATATTCTTTAGGCAACTTTTGTGGGAAGTATGCTACAGCTGTTTAGGCCTACCAACATCCTTTTCTCCATTGTCTTTTGGGCCACTAGCAACTTTCACTCTTCAAAAATTGTAGTACTACAGGAGTTCCTTTCCTTCATCCTCCTTCGTTCTGGACCTGGTTAATTATCCAATTTATTGCCTGTCCTAGATCTATGGGTACATTACAACAAATAGCCTGCCTTCATTTGTGAACCAGGGCAAAAACTAGGTTGAATGCATTCATTGGTGGATTCATCGAAGCATCCAGTTTTCCATTTGGTCCAAGGGGAGATTCCAATTTTAGAATCCCCAGACCATTTAGCTTTGTTATTCTTGTAATTTTGGCAATTGAAGAACGTGGCATAAAATTCACTTTTGTAGATGATCATTTGGTTGGCTAGCGTATTGGCAGCTTAGGAAAGCTGACACAAACTGGTACCCTTCTGGGTGGTATGAGGTTTTGTTTTCATTCTTACATTTTTATTTGGTGCAGAGATGCTATGGTGATTGTAACCTTAGAAATCTGCCTGTAAACAAATAAATCAATGGAGACAGCCCAGGGTAACAGCACTTTTGCATATAGGAATTCAGCACCTAGGATGATTATTTGAATAACTTTGATTTCAGCTTATTACCCTTTTGCCATCTCATCAGAATTTGTCTAAATAGAGCAGGGAACATGTACACACCTTCCAGTTGTTTTTTTTTTTGGAAGGCTTGTAAATTGAGATGATAACTAAAACCTGGTGTCAAGCACCTGAGGGGCTAAATGAGATGATTATGGCTTGGCATGGACCTTAAGAAGTTTTCCTTTTTTCATATAAGTTAGGTGTTTTGAGATCTTTGCCAGGAAATAGATACAACCTTTCCTCTATATCAAACACAGATTAAACTCTTGTCTACAAGTTTTTCCAAGTAGGCCATCCATTATTCTGACACTCTATACCTGTCTTCTTATATACAGCAGACAGAAATTTCATCATTTAAATTTTTATTTTATTCGTCTTTGTAATGGACATTTCCATTATCTTTAATGGGATTTCATTGCTGGTCTTTCTTGAAAACATTATAAAAACCAATGATAATAAAACCAAGGATAGATAGTCCAGTTTAACACTGAATCTCAGCTCACTATTACTTCTGTTTGATGTGCCCACCCACTAAGAGTTAATGTTCTTGCCAGGAAACTTGTGGAACATCTGCCTAACATTTACTGCTGAGCCACAAGCTTTCTGGGTTTTCCTATGTAGAGAGAGAAACCTATGGCAGGGGATCACCCTAGGCTGTTTTTGAGTTAATGACAGTGGTGTTGTCAAGGCTTCCTTGCTGTAATGCCTGTCAACACCTTCTTCCTTGCAGGCACCACTTTTAGATGGTGAGATATTATTTAGACTAGGCCCTATCAAGGGTTCTTTCAGTGTTAGGGAGGCATTATGATAATTTATTAATAGCAAATTTCTCTTTGCTAAATCCAAGGGGACAAAACAAACCTTGGTTGTAGTGATGAAGAATGTGGCCTTCAGAAGAAGCTGCTCTCTTGCTAATAAACAGGTCTGATATAAGCAAATTAAACTGTCATCTAATTCTCTGGTCCCCAATACTTAAGTCTTGGAAATTCATTCAGAAGCTGCACTAGTTCTTGTGAATGCTGACCACCATCTCCTTCCTATGGGGATTATACCAAAACTAACTAGGACCTTTCAATATACTTACTCCTCAGTCTCTAACTAATATCTCCTCCTTGCCTAGCTTCACTGCCAATTAAATTTTGGCTTAAGTTCAGTGAATATTGTTTGATGGCTTGTTAGAATTCAAAAAAGGTAAATAGAGTAACAGCAGTTTGGGGATTCCTTGTGCTATGGAGAGGCAATATAGTGTGGCAGAAAGAGCACTGAGTTTGGAAAGAGAAAATTGGACCTAAGTCATAACTCTGAACTACTTAACTCATCTCATCACTGAGGCAAGTAATTTAACTTTGAGCCTCAAGGTCCTCATCTGTAAAATGGAGATAATAAAATCTGCATCACAAAGTGCTTTATAAACATAAATGTTTACATCAATGTTGGTTATTTATATTGAAACCTACATCATATTCTAATTTATTTCCAAATTTGATAGTAAACTTATGTAACTGTTTTGTCAAAGGAATGATTATAATCGAATGTGTTAGATTATAGAAACCATTGAATCTCTCCATTTTTAATGAATAATCTTATTGAGAGGGGTGCTCACTCATTAAAAAATTTATTAAATGTGCAAAGCACCATGCTAGATGATGGGGAATACACAAATATAGTTAAGAAAGACAGTCCTTGTCCTCATACAAGGTAATTGGGAAGGTACTATGACACCTTCAAAACATGCAATTTACTTGGGTGGATTTGTGCTTCCCTTCATCAACACAAATCAAAACTCTTACATATGTAATACCTTCTGGCGATTCAAGGCCGTTATCTTTCCATAGTCCACATATAATCTACACAACACCTTGGGCATCTTTCTTTCCTTTCATATCTTGGAGTTGCCAATTCACTGTTTTATATTTCTGTTGCCTCTCATTCTTATGACGTAGTAATAATACAATATTTACATAGCAGTTTAATATTCACAACATGTTTTCCTTATAATAACCCTTTGAGATATTCATCTCAAATACTGCATAGTTGTCTTCATTTTATGAATGAGGTTCAAAGAGGTCAGGTGATTTGTCTGTGATTGTACTATGATTGTAAATGTCAGACCCAGAATTTGAACCTAGATTTCCTGACACCAAGGACAGTACTCTTTTCATTATGTGTAACCAGCTCCTCTCCTTTTCGAGTCACATGTAACCCAAATTATATCACTTCTGGAACATAAATCATTGCTGGCAACATTCCATAATCTATTTACTTTCAACATGGGTCTTTTAGTTGCACTTTGGGTGACTTGAAATTTCAATTCTAATTTTATCATTTGTTACCAAGCTATCACAGGGAGAATATTAACGCTAAAGATACGTGCTTTTGTGGTAGTAAGCAATTTGATATAATCGGAAGCACTGCATAGCGTCCCAAACATGAGGCTGCCTCATGCCCTCCTACTTCATTCTGGACCTGGTTAATTATCCAACTTAGTGCCTGCCTTAGATAGAGATCTAGGGGTAGATTAACTCCATAAGCTGCCTGGACAGGCATGCCATAGTCTGGGCAGTAGGAATTTTTTATCCACTTAATTTTTTCTGGTTTGGCTAGGCAGAATAAACATTATTATGGATTTTATCAAGGTGGCTTTGTAGTGTTTTAGGGCTTGATACAAGTAGTACGGTTATCTGTGAGTGGGAACATTTGGAGACCCTCTCACTGTCAGTATAGGAATTCTTGTTTGTACTGTGCAGAGGGCATTTTACATGGCATGGATGGTTGGAAAAAAAAAGTTAATTTCATAGAGTTTTGTTATACTTTTAATTAGGGAAGTGATATGTCTTCTCTTTTCTCTTTGAGGAGAACCTTCAAGGCTGCTTCTTACTCTATTGACTCACAAGCAAAGCAAAGGAATATTATCTGCTTCATAGGTTTTATGTGAAGATGAAATGAGGTAGAATGTAATGTGATTCATAAATCTTGAACACAACATAAATAAATCTAATGTAATCATTATCATACCTTTCAGCCATTTGTATCACAAGTATGTGATTTGTTATAGAAAATTATATATTCTTTGCTCATTCTTTTATTGGTAGTACTCTTTTAATGGCCTCTGTTAATATATATCCCTGGCCTAGGGCCCTCTCTATCCATATTTAAGCTGTGGTTTAAAATGAAAATATCACTTATATCCACTATCTTCTTAGCCTTCTGTTTACTTCCCCAAGTTGCCTTTCTAGTCTGAACTTCATAATTTCAATCAGTAGTAGTGATGAAAACACCACCCATGTCCCCACAATTGTTACTTTTTCATTTTGAACTTTGTAATCCATAGCAATTTATCCATTTATTTTTTAAAGAATATAAACAGTGCAACTTTATTGATTCCCTTATGGTTTTTCTTTCATGTTTACCTTTTTATGCTTCTCTTGAGTCTTGTGTTTGAATGTCAAATTTTCAATTCAGCTCTGTTTTTTGTTTTCATCAGGAATGCTCGCAACTCCTCTATTTCATTAAATATCCATTCCCTTCCCTTGTAGGATTATACTCACTTTTTCTGGGTAGATTATTTTTGGTTGTAATCCTAGCTCCTTTGCCTTCTGGAATATCATAATCTAAGCCCTTGACTCCTTTAATGTGGAAACCACTAAATCTTATGTGATCCCGATTGTGGCTCCACAATATTTGAATTGTTTCTTTCTGGATACTTACAGTATTTTCTCTGTGTTCTGGAAGCTCTGGAATTTGGCTATAATATTCCTGGGAGTTTTAAATTTGGAGCCTCTTTCAGGAGGTGAATAGTGGATTTTTTCAATTTCTATTTTGCCCTCTGGATCTAAGATATCTGTGTAGTTTTCCTTGAAATAAGATGTTTAGGGTTTTTTTTAATCACAGCTTTCAATAATTCTTATATTATCTCTCCTTGATCTATTTTCCAATGAGATATTTCACATTTTCTTCTATTTTTTTTCATTCTTTTGACTTAATTGTTTCTTGAGTCATTAGCCTCCACTTGCCCAGCTCTGATTTTTAAGGAATTATTTTCCTCAATGAGTTTTAGTGTTATTTTTTTTAATAAGGCCAATTCTGCTTTTCAAGGAGTTCTTTTCTTCAGAGAATTTTTGTGCCTCTTTTACCAGTAGGTGACTTCTGTTTTTTAAGGTGTTATTTTCTTCAGCATGCATCTTTAATACCAAGCCATGAATTCGCTTTTCACAGTTTTCTTGAATCACTCTCATATCCTGCGTCTATTCACATGTAATCTCTCCGGATGATGCAAGGTCACTGCCTAGGCATATCCATCTCAAGGTTGCTGCTCAGGCAACTCTTGACTCCTGTGGCTACTTTTAGTAGCTCTGATGGACTCAGCTACATATTGGTCACTGTTAGGACCTCTGAGGGAACCTTCAAGACTCCTGATCTAGCATAGTCATCTGGGAGTGGGGTAGGGCAGATGAGAGAGGCAAGAGACAGAGATAGATAAAGGAACAAATGAGACAGAGACAGAGAGGGACACAGAGAAAGAGAGAGACAAAGAGAGACATGAATAAACAGAAACAGATATAAAGATAAATAAAGGAACAAAGAAATAGACACAGAGAGAGGAGAGACAGACAGATGGATACAGAGACACACAGAGCCAAGCAATTCCCATTTAGTGGCTTGGCTGGAGTTCCTCCAGTACTAGTTTGGCCTGACATTGTACTGTACTCCTCAAGAGTGACTTGACACTTTATACGCTGGTCCAGGAGCATTTTCAATTTTTTTTTGCCAATCACAAGATGCTTTCTGTATGGTATCCTTCTTTTTTATCTAGTGATCAAAGCACTTTATTCTTCTCAAATTGATTAAGGACTTGCTTGCAGCTAGTTTACACTTTAGATTGATTCAATTAAGCTGTCTAGGATTATGATTGCATTAATTGGAGTTGGGGTGAAACCCTTACCCTTACATAAGTACATATGTGTGAATATATTAAACGTGTGCATACATATATGTATATATATGAACACATGTATTTATGTAAATATGTTCATACCTGCTATTTTCCTTGATAAACTTACCTTGAACTCAGGAACTGTTTCATTTCTGTCTTTGTATCCCCAATGCATAACACAGTGCCTGGCACATAGTAGGCATTTAATAAAGACTTGTTGATTAATGGATTTTTTAAACCTGGTTGACAAGTAGCTGCCTTACTACTCCCAAGCAATGAGTCACCAACTGATGCCCTTTGTCTTTTTCTCTTTCTCTATTACTGGATGACCTCTCCCCTGAAAATACTCATGGATCTGCCTCATCATGCCTTGGAGAACAATAACCTGCTTCCTCTAAAGATGATCCTGTTCCTCCCTCCCCAACTCTTATACCTAATAGATGACATAGCCCTAGATGTTCAGTGGATTGACTTCTCTTCCTTTTCTGGCTTGCCTTATTTTGCCCTCCCATCTTCTGACAGATGGGCATTCTCTTTTATCCACTTAAATCCTTTTTCTTCTTCGTTCTGCCTGATAACCTGGAAAATAGAAATTATTTTTTCAACCCTTTCACTTATATCTCTAGGACACAGACCAACTTAAACACTGGACATGCATAAATCTTATATACAAGCAGAGAAAACAGAGCATGATCTTTGACAATCATTGGAAAATTCTCCTTGCCCTCCATGCTCCCTTGAAACAAAATGTCTCCTTTTTAGTATATCGCTTGGCTTACCCTTGTTCCTAACTGCTCTACCAAACTGCTTATAGAAAATGTGAATCCATGATGTTCTTATGTTGTTTCATCATACTAGTACCCTGCAGATACTTCCTTGGCCACTAGACTCTCTATTCCCACATAAGGGTCAAGGCTTAATTTATGCAGCAGGCAAGGCACAGATGTTCAAGGCGCTAGGACAGAAGAGTAAATCCCATGATTTAATGAAGTTTATCTACTTTGTTTCACTTTGCTACTATTCTCTCAATACTTCCCTTTATTTCCTTAAAGGATAGGTTTTATTCTTCCTCACTTGGGGGGTGGGGCTTAATTTATTTTGAGGCAGAAGCAGGAAAATCAGCGAACACAAGGGACCAGGACAACAGATGAAAGCTATTACTTGTTGAGACCCAATTATTTAATGAAGCCCATGTATCCAATGAGACGTACCTATTTCAATCACCTTGCTGCTCTTGTCCATACCCTTCTATTTCCTTTGAAACTAGATTTCTTAGGGATGGGAGCTAGGGGGAGAAGGGGGGAGAGAAGCCTTAATTTATCTGATAGACACAGATAAAAAAGAAGCAAAATAAAACAACAAGCACGCAAGCTAGAAACATTTAAGATACAAGAATATAGGGCACTAGCCAATGGACCTTCTTTGATCTCTACACACCTTATTTCTCCTTGAAATTACTATCCGGATACTTCTCTTTACTTCCTTAGACTCTAGGGCTAGGTTCTCCACTGCCCTGAACACTGGCTATAATGGAAACAATCAAGACAACCCATTTATTGACCTACTAGAGAGCCTTCCTTTCATATAGCTGCATCTTCTTTATGTTTTCTGGTTACTTTCATAATGAGAATGTCAGTAGGGTATGCTTACTCTAATAGTGTGTAAACTCACTGATTATAGGACAAAGATTGCACCTTAAAGTAATAAGTGAAGGGAATCTTTATAGTCTAAGAGCAGTGTAAATACAGTCTTTTATCCCCAACTTTGTGGCAAAGAACAGAAAACTCAGAGAATGACCAGCATTTGGGGAATGGCTCAACAAATTATGGTTTATGAATGTAATGGAATACTATTGGGCTATGAAAAATTATGAAAGGGACCATTCCAGTGAAGCCTGGGTAAACTTGTATGAACTTATACTGGGTGAAGGGAGCAGAATCAGGATAACAATTTATCCAATAGCAGTATTTAAAAGACAAACAATTTTGAAAGACTTAAGAACTTTGATCAATGCAATGACCGATCATAGTTCTCAATAACCAATGATGAAGCATGTTCCCCACCTCCTGACAGAGAGGTTATGAACCAAAAATACAGAATGAGTACATTTTTAGACATGGCCAATGTATGAATTTGTTTTTTAATTTGTTGCAAGGGTTTTCTTTTTCTTCTTTACAATACGGGTGTGAGGGAGAAGTGAAAGAGACATAAAATGCCTATTAATTGAAAAATAAAGAAAATATTATTAAAAACTCTTGCTTTGTAGGAGACAAGGGAAATGACTAATAACTTTTAGGGATTCCTGGTATACCTAAGGGGGCACAGGTCATTGTATAAATTTCGTGAGTCACTGTGACCAAAATATTGTCCGGGTGCCTACTCATTCAGTAATGAACTTCTTCATACTGGTCCTCAGATAACAGAGGCATAATAATAACTTGAATTTATAAAGTTCTTTATGGATAGTAGAAACATAGATTTAGAGCTGGGAGGGACCTCAGAAGCCATCTAGCTCACTTCTTCATTTTGTAGATAAGGAAATAAAGGCTCAGATAAATTCTCTGCTTTGCCCAGGGTCACTCTGCTAGTAAATATCACTCTCAAGTTCTCTCTAAAGAACTTTGTAATCAATTCGGAGACATGGGAGACATTGGTAGAGGACCACCTGGCCTGGCATGCCCACATGAAAGACAGGTCTGTGCTCTATGAGCAAAGCAAAACTGTAGTAGCTCAAAAGAAATGTGAGGTGCACGTATTGAGAGAACTCTTTACTCGAAATGTTCATATGGTCTATTTGTGCCTGACCTATGGTGGAGCCTTCTGTACTCTTGTCTGATCAATTATAGTGGGACACGCTATGCCTTGACCCCAACATAGTGATGTCATTTTGGTTCTCTTTGAGCATGAAGGACAACAACCAACGTCATGGATAGAATTGGAACTGAGTTTTCCCTAATTCCAAGTGCAGCAGGGATATCATGCTGGATAGCTAACTACCAGGCCAGGGGTTCTTTGTTTTTTTGTGTCATGGACTCCATTAGAAGTCTGGTAAAGCCTAATTCTATTGTGGTACATTGCTGACATTCATGATTGAAGCAAGTGCTAGATTTCATTTAGTAGTTAGTGAAAATAAAGCTGCTGTTTTTCCTCCATCTAATTTCATGGATCCCCTAAAATCTATCCATTGTTATGGTCCATGGACCCTAGGTTAAGAACTCTGGCACTAGACCAAAGTGTTTTCTTCATAACAACCCTGTGCAGTAGAAAATACAAATATTCTTACTGCCATCTACTTATGAGGAAACAGACACTGAGAAGGTTACAGATTTGCTTATGCTCCTAAAGCAAGTGTCCAAATCAAATGTAGGATATAGATGTAGGTATCCTGATGCTAAAGCTAACACTTTATCCAGTGTGCCAGGTAGACTGTCAATAGTCTTTCCCCAGGGCCAAATTCAAAGCCTTTTCAATTTGGTTAACTTGTCTGAGCTGGCTTTCTTTTGACATAGCTGTTGAAAAGCCAGGGTCACCTTGATGACATGATGAGGAACTAGAAAAGGAATTTTGTGGAGGAAATTTTCTATATTATCTACAATAATTGCACAATAGCTTTAGTACATAATAGGAGACCACAGGAGAGGTACTATATGAGGTCAGAGGAAAGCAATATCATTACTAACTAATGGGATCATGGAAGACTTCATGTAAGAGGTAATATTTGAGTTGGGATGAAATTTTATAGGGAAAAATGTAAAGTCTTGTACTTTGGTTCAAAGAATCAGCTTCACAAAGTACAAGATGCTAGAGGTATGGAAAAAAGACCTAGGGTCTTTAGTAGACTGTTTTTAGTTGTTTTTCAGCTATGTCCAACAATTCATGACCCCATTTGGGATTTTCTTGCAAAGATACTGGAATGATTTGCCATTTCCTTCTCGAGCTCATTTTACAGGTGAGGAATTGGGAGAAACAGAGTTAAATGACTTGCCCAGGTCACACAGCTAGGAAGTGTCTGAGCCTGGATTTGAACTCATGAAGATGAATCTTCCTGATTCAAAGCTCAGTGCTCAATGCCCTTGTAACCTAGCTGCCCTTGTACTAGACTACAAAATCACTATGAGGCAACAGTGTGATTTGACAGCCAAGAAAGCCAATGTGATGCTAAGCTACAGTAAGAAAGATATAGAATCTTGGACTAGGGAGATCCTCACCTTAATGTAGTCTGTCCTGGTATAATAACATCTGGAATATCTTTTTAAATTTGGGTACCAAAGCTGGAAAACATCCAGAGAGGCAACCAGGGCCTTGAGATCATTCCATATGAAGACTGGTTGAAGGAACTGGAAATGTTTAATTTTGGAAAAATGAAATGGGTTTATGTGACCTCTGATCTCAGAAGTCCTGTCCATGTTCTGTGAATTAGAGCTATCCAAAAATGGAAAGGATTCCCCAAGAGAGAATGATTTCTCCTTCCTGGAGAATTTCTTGGATGAACATTTCTTGGGTAACGAAATGGGGTTTTTGTTGTGGTTATTGTTCAGGTATGGGTTGAAATAGGGAGTCTCTTGGGCCCCTCCTAACACTGAGATTCTGTGATTAGAGATGACTGTCAGTTAGAGGACTATTGAAATAATCCATTTGGGTTATAATGAAGGTCTGCATTGGGTGGTGGCTGTTCTTGATGGATCAGAGCTATACTGGTACAACTCTAAACACAGTAGCCTCTTCCTTCATTGCTATTAAGGCACCATAGACACAGATATATGATGCTGGAATGAGATGAAGAGCAGCTAGGTGGAGCAGTGGATAGAATGCCCGGCCTGGAGTCAGGGAGACTCATTTTCCTCAGTTCAAATCTGGCCTCAGACACTTACTAGCTTACTAGCTGTGTGACCCTTGAAAAGTCATTTAACCCTGTTTGCCTCAATTTCCTCTTCTATAAAAGGAGCTGGAGAAGGAAATGGCAAACCATCCCAGTATCTCTGCCAAGAAAATTCTGAAAAGAGGTCACAAAGAGTCAGACACAACTGAAATGACTGAACTGTTCACAATGAGATGAAAAAATAAGAAGAGTTGGGGGGAGGGTGGGTCTTAATAGCAACTTTTGCCTCAACAATGTTTCTGTCATTGTCCTATTCATCAAGATTGACTAAGTGAATACAGATGTGATCAAGGCTGCCTGAAGAGCTGTGGGTACTTCGTGGGCTCTATTCCTAAAAACAAACACATCATTTCTGTATTGGGCCTTAGATGAAAGTCTGAGCTAACTCCCATCTGTCCCACATTACACAAATATGTCCTCAAATCCAGATAAGCCATCAGGTCAGTCAGTCAATAAACATTAAGTGCCTACTATGCGCCAGTACTGTACTAAGTGCTGGGGATACATGTAGGAATCTGAAAGGGAGAGGAGGAAGAAGGTTCCTGAGTACAGGGGCATAAGGATGAAATCAAAGGAGTACAGCCATGTGGGAAATAGAGAGATGCCTGTCCTGTGCCCCCTTCTCAGTTTTGGAGCTTGGACCCTGCCCTCCAGTCAGAGGAGCAGAAGGTACTGATGAAGGGTGAGCATCAAGGCTGGTCAAGTCACCTAGCCCTCTTTGCCTCAGTTTCCTCATCTGTAAAATGAACTGGAGAAGGAAACAGCAAACCAGTATCTTTGCCAAGAAAACCCCAAATAAGGTCATGAAGAGTCAGACATGACTGAAAAATGACTCAGCAACACCTCCTTCATCTCCACCTTCCGTCTTCATGCCTTTGCACAGGCCCACCCCCTCTTCATGGACACTTCTAAGAATCCCTACCTTCCTTCAAAACTACACTAAGGAGCCCCTTCCCTTCAGGAAATGTATCTAGATCTCTCCTCCCAACCCTCAATTGTTAATGCCATTCCTTCCCTCCCCCCAGTTATATGGTATCTATTTTTGTGAAATTTATACACACACACACATACACACACATATACACACACACATATGTATATATAATATATATCTATATAGATACAGAGTGACAGAGAAAGAAAGAGTGAGGGTGACAGAGAGAGAGAGAGAGAGAGAGAGAGAGAGCAGTGCCTAGCACACAGTAGGCCTAATAAATGTTCACCGACAGAGCGATTGATTGGTTGAACTTTCCTATAAAGGCTGACCATTTCAACAGGTCAACATATTCTTTATGATTAAGCAATGACAATTTCCTCAAAGCTATTATACATTAATATTGAGGCTTTCTTCCAAAGGAAAAAGAGGATCACATAAGGAAACCTTTTTAGTTCAGTCATAGGTATTCTTATCAAAATAGCAACAACAAAAGGCATAAAGAAACACCTTCCTCCTCCTGCACAGCTATTTACTTCAGAAGTGATGAAGGAAATCAAAATACCTAGGGCATTACTTTCTTAACAGAGCTCTGCTTTTGGAAATGGAAGTTACCTGTAGTTAAAAATGTGATTGCTGGTCACCTCCTCCCTCGGGCCTCCCCCGAGGAAGTGGATGTTTAAAACAATTGACACCAGTGTGACTCTGACAATGTTATTCTTTCAGTTATGGTCCCTGGGGCACCCTTTTCCAAAAGGATTTGAGAAGACCTCTTGTGTGAAGGCTGATGAATCTGATTTCCTTGCCAAATTACTCCAAAGCAATAGGGTAGCCAAATAGGGTTTGCACCATGAGCTCTGTCACCACCGTATGTCCCCTGAACAACTCCAGTGGGATGTGGGACAAGATATACAATTGGCTCCTTTCAAACCTAGCTTCTCACTGCAAAATACAGGATGCACTGATTGACGCCTAGGCAAATCCAGCCATCAATCTGGCCTGCCCAAGGCAGCTGTAGGCTAAAGGAATGTAAGGGCTTGCAGCAACAGAAACATTGGAAAGCTGGGGAGGTGTGGGCAGAATGCTTGTGGTGCCTCTCTCCTGCCAGTGTTCAACTACACAGTAATGTCGTTTCACCTGGCAGGGGATCCCGAAGGGTCTGGCTCTGCCACTTGTCCTTGCTCCAAACCCCTAGTTCTTTAGCTGATATTATTTGGACCCGGTAACAGGAAATATCATCTTCCTTCCTCAGTGGTTATCAGATCCATGGATAAACTACTCAACAAATATTGAAATGATTAAAAAAAAAGAACAAATGAGTGATTTGAAAAAGTTTTTTTAAAAAAATGGAAAACTATTAGGAAAGGTTTTTATTCCAGTAGGTAGAAGTATAGATATTAAATTATTAAACAGGCATTAATTAAGTACTTACGGTATATATGTATTGTACTAGGCACCCGGGAAACAGACAAAAATGAAACAGTTCCTGGGCTCAAAAAGCATTGTATAGGGGGAGTGATGGGGGAGTGAAAGGGCAATAAGTGTACATATAGATATACACAAAATATATTTAAAAAGTAAATACAAAGACAATTTGAGGAAGGGGAAGCAGTAGTAGCTGGGGAGATCACAAAAGACCTATGCATACAAAAGACATACACACACATATGTATGTATATGCATAGACACAAATGTATTATATATTAAATAATGTGACAATAATAGCACATTTATGTAGTGCCTGCTCTGTGCTTGGACCTGTGCTAAGCCCTACCAATATTATTGAATTTGATCCTTATGGCAACTGTGAGAGATAGGTGGTATTTATTACCCCCATTTTATAGATGAGGAAACTGAGGCAAACGGTTATAAGTAACTTGCCCAGAGTCACACAGCTAGTAAGTGTCTGAGGCTGAACTTGAGTTGAGGTCTCCTTGACTCCAGGACTGGTTTTTTAGCTACCGCACTACCTAGCTAGGTCTGGTATACATATATACAACTCAGGGTACAAGTTATATACATAAATATGTACATATATACATATATATGGCTATTATATACACATATACATAAACACACACTCATATATTTACATATATAACTTGTACCCTGAGATGGATTGCTTGACCTCTCTAGCTATCTCTCTCTCTCCCTCTCTTTCTCTCTCTCTCATTCTTTCTCTCCCCGTCCCTGCCTTTTTCTCCCCTTCATTCTCTCTCTTTCTCTATATCTCCCTCACTCTCTCCTTTTCTCTCTCTCATTCTCTCTGTCACCCTCTCCCTACCTCACTCCCTCCCTCTATCTCTCTCTCTTTTTCTCCTTCTCTCTCCTTCTCCCTCTCCCTCTCTATCTCAGTTTGCCAGATAGAAATAGATGTATTTTTACTTCCCAGCCATCTTTTCACCAGTCATTTTGCCTACTGGGCTACAAACTATTCCCTGGAGAAAGTAATGCTTTTATCACTTCAACCATGGAACTCTGGCCCAGGCCGGGTCCCATTGTCCTGAGTTGTGCCTGTCTCACTTTGACTACTAACATCTAGACTTGTCTCCAGGCATGTTTCCCTTTACTCCCTGGGCATCTTCTTACCAGCCATCTTGCCACTATACCTATATCCTTCACACTTTTCCTCCCCTCCTTGCCCTAATTCTGGAACCATAACTGAATCAATTCTGTTGATCCTGAAAAAGATGTCACAATTTCCCAAATACTCCTCCCTGCCTTAGATGTCTTGTCTTCTATATAAGAATGCAAGCTTCTTTAAAGCAGAGCACTTTTCATCTTCTTATTTGTATTCTTAGTACTAAGCACAAGGCTTTGGAACATCATAAGAACTTAATAAATGCGTTTTCATTCACTCATCTGGACCTATGATTTCATCACTCCCCATGAAGATGCTCCTTCCATTGATGCAAATGGGCAACTGTCTATTACTTGTATTTGAACCCAGATCCTCTTATATCCAGTAACTTGTTCACCACCCTGCCCCTTTATAATCTAAGAGAGTTGTCTAGGGGTACAGGGAAACTAAATGACTCAGCCATGGCCACCAAGCTAGTATGTGTCAGACACAACTTTGTTCTGTGAAGTCTGGATTCAGTCAAAGGACTGTGTTTGAGGACTTAGAGGGCCACATGTGCTCTTGAGGCTGCAGGTTCCCCACTCCTGCCTATACTATATTGCCTCACATTGGCTATTTACAAATAGGTAAATTGCAGGTACAAATTTTTAGTAACTGATCTTTTTTTTCCTACCATGTGCAACTTACTATTCCTTTCAAATATACAGCAAAATTATCATGTAAAGTTCTTTCTTTTTCTTTTTTTCTTCTCTTCCCCTGTCCTAGAGACCTCTACCATTAGACATGAATAGGCATATATATGTAAAATCATTCTATACATACTTCTATTAGTCAGTTCTTTCTCTGGATGCAGATAGTGTCTTTCTTCATGTGTCCTTTATAGTTAGTTTGGGTATTTATAGTAGTCAAAATAACTTATTTGCTCAAAGTTGTGCTTAAAAAAATATTGTTACTGTATACAATGTTCTTTTGGTTCTGCTCATTTTGCTCTTCATTTTGTGCAAGTCTGTCCGTGTTTTTCTAAGATCATTGAGAACCGGTCTTACTTTTAAAACTTTTCTACCTTGCTTATGTCTGCTCATCTAATGTATTGCTTTCTGACTGCTGCTGCTACCCTTCATCCTGAGTAAAATTAACCTTCTCTCTGATATGGTAGCTAGTGCCATACCTGTTACTTAGGCAAATTGGCTTGTTGTCCTCTTCTCAATCCAACAGGTCTCTCTTAAGAACTTTGGAATTGATTGTATGACATGGGAAACACTGGCACAGGACTGCTCAGCATGGCATGCCCACATCAGAGAAGGTGCTGTGCTTTATGAGCAAAACAGAATTGAAACAGCTCAAAGGAAAAACAATATGTGCAGATTTAGAGTGTCCACCCCAAATGTTCACATGAACTATTTGTGCCCGACCTGTGGTAGAGCATTCCAAGCTCATATTAGTCTGATCAGCCAGTCGGACACATTGAAACTTGACTAGCATAGTGATGTCACTTTTGTCTTCTTTGAGAACCAAGGACAACAGCCAACCAACCAAGTAGTATTAGCATTTTAAATCTCACCTATAGGATTAATAACTTTGTTTAAACCAGGAAACAGGTTCTAATCGATAAGAAATTGGGCATTTAAGCAACTTTATTTGTCATAATTCCAAATACATTTTAGAATGACTGTACACTGCAGAAAGCAATTTGTAATTATGTAAATAAAGTAGTTAAAATGTCCAGATCCTTTGACTTAGAAATTCCATTGATAGGCATATATCCAAAGGATGTTAATGACACAGAAGAAAGCCTCCTTATATGACAAAATATTTATAGCAAAATTTTTGATAGTAGCAAAGAAATGGAGGCAGAGTAGATTCTTATCAATGGGAAATGACTAAACAAATTGTGGTACACATGGATTATTAACAAACTTAAGAGATATCAAATATGATGAATACAGAGAAGCATGTAAAGACTCACCTAAACTGATGCAAAGTGGAGCCAAAAAACACAATATATACAATAACTATAACACTGTAAATGAAAAGAACAACTATAAAACCGTTGAAATGAATATTTCAAAATTTCAAAGAACAAGCTTGGCCCTAAAGAAGACATGTGAGAAGATACCTCTCCTACTCTTTGGCAGAAAAGAGGGAGGGGGCCCATGGGTGTGGAACATTGTATATAATGTCAGATTTTCTTGATGTATTGAACAATTTTGCTGAATTTTTTCTTCCTTTTTTATTTTTAATTCTTCATTATAAGGGGTGGCTCTTTGGAAGGGAGGAAGGAGTTACAGAAAGCCCACTTAGGTGATGTGAAAAGAAAAGATAGCACTAAAAAATATGTATATGTGTATATCTATACACACATACACTTAAAGAAATTAGGCAAGGGAGATTTGCCCCCCAAAGCCTATGGGATTAATGTTATGGCAAAGATTGCATCTATATAGCATGGGAAGTGGAGATCAGTCAGTCAGTCCATTCACAAGCATTTATTGTCTATTACTTATCTGAAAATCCAGGAACTACAGGAAGAAAGCTTGGTATAGAGCATTTGGGTAAAAATCAATGGAGGTAGATGTGATATTGTCATTGGAGTATACTGCAGAATACATCATGGTTCAGTGGAAAGATACTGACTCTGCTCTTTGAATCCAGAGGAACTGGATACAAATCCCCCTCTGACATTTACTACCAATGTGAGCTCATCTAAGAAATTGAAAGAGTTGGACTAATTGGCTTCTTAAGTCCCTTTTAGCTTTACATCTCTGACAGAAAGAATTTGACGAGGAGTTCAGGAAACAGCTAGACTGGCATGGAATCTTAATATAGTGATGGGCACCTCAGTTAACCAGACATGTTGAACTCACTCTTTGCCAAGAACAGAGCAGGTGATAATGTTCTGACCTGCCCTAATGAGAGTTTCATCCTTCTAAAGGTAGAGTGATCAACAAGGGAAATTTCTGTTCTGGTTCTGATCTTATCAATATACAGGAGGCTTTTGTTGGTGTAGAAATATTGGGAACCCTTGTAGGGAGTGACAACTTCATCTTAGAATTTGTAATAAAGGAAAAAAAGGTAGGCATAATTATACCCTTAGACGTTTCAAAGTTCAGAGGAAAGAGATATAAGGTCTCAAGGACTAAATTTCTTCAGATAAAGTCAGTATAGAGTTATAGGAATCTCTCAAAAATGAAATTCTTGACATGAGGAGTCACAAAGAGAAACTATTTTGTTGAAGAGTAGTGGATTTTGTTTGGGCAGCTAGGTGGCAGAGTAGATAGAGTACCAGGCCTGGAATCAGAAAGTCTCATTTTCCTGGTTTCGAATCTGGCCTCAGATACTTATTGGTGTGCGAATCTGGGCAAGACACTTAACCCTGTTTACCTCAGTTTCCTCCTCTGTAAAATGAGCTGGAGAAGGAAACGGCAAACCACTCCAGTATCTCCGCCAAGAAAACCCCAAACAGGGTTGTGAAGAGTCAGACAAGACTGAAAAACAACTCAGCAATGACAACAGCAAAGATATTGATAGCACTTCCAGAAGCTGTCAACCTCGAGACACTAGCAACAAAGATGATAATCATAGAAATAGGGGTAATTGTATGAAGATCACTTTCACCAGCACCGATCTAGCTCAGCTCTAGAAGGGATTGCTATCATGAAGGGCGCAGATGGACTTTTCAATATGAGAACTGTCTAACGTTTTAGAAAAACCATTTTTGCCACTAGTGTTGTAATTTCAACAACCTTGAGATTGGTAGGAATGCCCCTATGTCTCTTTGTTGACCTTGCTTTCTTATATATTCTATTTTCTTAGATCCTTATCTCTGGAATTTCTGTCCCCTGAATCCCACAAAACTTGCTTTGGTGATTCTTCCAGAGTGAAAAAGAACTCCCTCTGGGACATCGGACTAAAGTCAGGAAAATATTCCGGCTTTTAAAAAATGAGGCGTGGAGCTGGAGCAGGATTTTAATCGAACTCTTACACATGAATGTTTTTGACTTGGTGCCCAGTGGCCTGAAGGCAACAGACTCATTAAAACTGAAGCAGTAACAAAATAACAACAATAATAAATGAATCAGAACTTTTTTGTTTAGATTGATAGAGGAATTCAGAATGAACAAATTACTAGTGTGCTTTGGAGAATACTTTTTTCTTCTCACTTTGTTCCAGTCCAATAGTTTTAGTGGGGGAAAAAAATGAAAGTTTAGTTACTAGTTTTAACAACTATTTACACAAGCATTTAAAACAATTTGGACCTGTTTGTGGTTCAGTAAACCCCAATATTTGGATTCACTTCAGTTTGGGGTTTAGAAAAATCATGCGATTCATTCCACCATTTCGTTGTGGTCAAGACCTCTGGACTGAAACTGTTGAGCTGAGACCAGTGCCTGGATTCCAAAAACTGAAGTAGTAGAAGAGCATTGTAAAAAATTGCTTGGTCCATTCTCCCACCTTCAGGTCATTTAGACTCAACCCCTAAACTTTCTTAGACAGACTGTTGGAGGAAAGCTTCCATTTTACTGAAATTAGATCTCTTTGAACCCTCCTCCACTGAGAAATCTGAGACTTTCGATCTAATTTTCAGGAGAGCTACTTAAATTGGTTTAATGTGCCAGGTGGATTCCATTTCTGGAAATACTGATTTTGACCCCACCTCAGCAGAGGTTCAGTTACACTAGCAAGAAGTTTGTTCTAATGAGATGCTAGGCAAATAATTAAGCAACAATAATAACCCTTCTCAATGGAAATTTGTCAGCTAGGTGACGTCTTATCCTTTTTCCAGGTCTTCAGAATTCCCAAAAGAGACAGAAAGTCAGTTAAATTATATTTATATGACGCTTTATATAATCAAAGGGTAATTGGTGTTTTCCTCAGTGCCCTGGCCAAATTCCAAGTCTGATAAATGCGCTCTCCTTTTCTCTATCCCCCTTTCAATTTAAGGTGGATTTGCTATTTTTTGCTTCCTGTCCCAACCTGTTGCTTGATGCTGGAGTTCACCTACTAAATAGCTGCTGCTTCTCTCCCAAAGGCTTTTGGTTTTTGGAGATGAGGCAAGTGACCCCTGCCTAGACTTGGTAAACCAGTTTTTAGGGTGTGGATGATTTGGGGGGTCTGGGAATTGAAAATCCTCACAATGGAAAGTCATGTGTCTCAAGAGGAAAAATTCTTGTGTCACAATCATCAGCAACTGGGGGGTTGTTCACCGTACTAGGCGGTGACACTAATTTCTTTAAAATAAAAAAAGCCTCCTTCTAAAAGTGCCACATGGATCATATATTAAGTCCTTATATCAGAAAATTCTGGTGCCTCTGAAGGTTGTGTTGGATTAATTGTGTAGTTATTGGTATCTAAATTCTCTAAGGTTCCAGAACCGTGGAAGGGGTGTCTTACTCCACCCTGGCAATGGCAGAATCAGGGAACTTCTCCAAACCCAAGTGACTAAAGACTTCACGTCTTCCATTTAACCTTCAACAGACAATTACACTTGATGTGTTCAGAGCATACTCCATTTAATGCTGGGAGGACCAGACAGGGAGACAAGACATAGTTCCTACCCTCATGGAGCTTATAGCCTAGTAAGAGGATAAAATGAAAACACACTGTTGTCTCTAAATGTCATTTGACATCTGAGGGGGAAGGCTTTTTGCCAATTCCCATGAACTTCGTCCTGAAGATAATTGGTGAAGATCATGAAGAAGATAGGAGAAAGAACGGGAACTCTCCTGTTTGCTCTTCATTATCTAAATTAAAATACTGTGTGGGGTAGGGGACAAGAATTTGGAAATCCAAACCTCCCAAACGTTTGCTGCAAGAGAAAAACTTCACTGTTTGATGTTGGCACATCATCCCAAGTCCCTCCCTGTTTAATGAGCTTTAAGCTTTCATTCGAGACACAAGACACTTAAGGGAAAAAACATTGCCACAAGGCTAATGATGACCACAGCTGCCAGCACGCCTTCCATGGCAAGCAAGTGAAGACTTGAAATGAAGTCAAGCTCTGGTTTGTTTTAGGAGCATCACTGTGACATGCCCGTGCCGGCAGAGGCTCAAAGTGCATTCCTTAACACTAGGACTCTGAAGTGCTCCATGCCAAGAGCCCAGTAGTAATAAGAAGAAGGGGGTGGGGGGAGCAGGTTGTACAATTCTGAAGCCCTACTCAGCCAGTGTTCTTTGAGGCCCTCATGTAGGTGCTGGCTCTGATATTCCGCTGAAGAAAAGAGTAGAAAGGATGAGGTCAAACGAAAGGTTATGTAGTATCTACTTTCCCAATAGAATCGATGGTCTACTTGGTTCATTAAATTTAAAAACAATAAAACACCACAAATGCCTACTAGTTTCTTTGCACAGTAATTGTAACAGGTGAAATTATATATTTAAGGCCAAAAGGAGACCCAAAGTCCTATAGCCTAGTCTCTAGAAACTATGGGATTTGACCATACAATATTACAAATTAAATGAAACAGATAAATACATATGGTATGCCTAATAGGTGTGAGGGCAGCTATATGGCACAGTGGATAGAATGCTGGACCTGAAGTGAGAAAGACTCATCTTCCTGAGTTCAAATGTGATCTTAGACACTTACTAGCCATGTGACCTTGGGCAAATCACTTGACTTCATTTACCTGTTTCCTCATCTGTAAAATAAGCTGGAGAAGGAAATGGAGAACCACTCCAGTATCTTTGCCAAGAAAATTCCAAATGGGGTCACAAAGAGTCAGCCATCACTGAAAAAGGCTGAACAAGAACAAAATGAAGTGTGGAAGATACTTTTTGTGTGTAGCTTATTATCTTATTACTTGGTATATTGAATCATACCTAGCATATTGCATAGTTATTCTGTGCAAAGGCTTGTGCTAGGTTTTTAGTTGCGTGTTGTGGTCCCTCCTCTTAAGGAACTATTAATGTAGCTGGAGAACATTAATATATCCATCATGGGTGAGAAAAATGACCTCTGGTTTTGCTTGATAAACCAGTTTTTGGTGCTGTGAATTACCTTTGCAGACCCGGAAATTTTTAATCCTCATAGAACATTGGAAAGCTAGGTACTTTATGAGTGAAAGCTATGTTTTACAGCCATTTATAGATGTAGGGACTTTCACACAGCAAAAAATTTGCAAATATTCTTTCTTTAAAAAGTTCTTCTAAATGCACCC
This sequence comes from Trichosurus vulpecula, assembly GCF_011100635.1. Classification (NCBI taxonomy): domain Eukaryota; kingdom Metazoa; phylum Chordata; class Mammalia; order Diprotodontia; family Phalangeridae; genus Trichosurus; species Trichosurus vulpecula. Next base: position 242,713,944 of record NC_050573.1, on the reverse strand, counting down.
TGAGGTATTTCTTAAGTGCCCACATCAGACATGTTGGTACTTTGAAAGGCTGTGGTCAGGTGAGTATGTAGACACTCAGATATTCACTCTAGGACACACACCAGGACATTTCTTCCCATCACAGGAATGGCAGGATGACAGGAGAACTCCATGCCAGAGTGGTTTTTAAGGGATCCACTTAGTTTATCTCTGATGCTAACATATTACACGAAGTAGGTATTTTCCATTGTTGTTTTTTTAAAGAGTAAAGACATGAAGTTCCATACTCATAAACCTATGGCCAGTTGTAGTGGCCCCCAGACAATTCCATATACTCTCTGAAGAAGGACAAAGTCTATTCTCTTAATTTCTCCAGTCAGGTCTTCCTCCATTGCTTAATATCAATGTTGGTCATTGGGTCATCCAGGGCTTTAATATCAATAAATGACAAGTATAGCTCTTGGCAAGGGTTGTTTGCCGCTGTCAATCAGAAAACCGTGGGCAGAGTTCACACATTAACAGTGATTCCCCTATAGAAGGTGTTGTTTTTTGTCTTTCATTCTCAAAGAGGACCAATGACATCACAGGGGTGATGTTTTGACTTGCAAGTGAATTGGATTTAAGTGAGGCAGGACCACACAAAGTCATTAGTTTCACTCTCTCCTCCAGAGTCATCTGAGTCCAATGGCAAGACAAAAGTCAAGATAACTGTCAATGGCCCAGGATGTAGTGGGTGACCTTGGCCTTTTTAAACTAAGGTTTTTCCCAGGTCTTAGTCTGTTAAGGCAATGCCCATTCAATGAGACAAGAGATGACCTAGTTTGCCATCACAAAAGAATCGATCTGGGCAGGGAAGACCCTCAGATTATCTGGTCAGAACAGAAACAATTGTTATTTATACTCACTCTGAGCCTTCAAAAGCCAAACAATGGGCAAGAGAGGCTTGGGCTGGGACTATTATTAGCCATTCAATGAAAGCCAGAGTGATTCAGTTTTAAAGGCATAGTCAAGTAGCTCCATTTGAATCACAATGGGCTTTTTTAAAGCCTGTTTTTTCAGAGCTATATTTCAAGAAATCATAAATGAAAACTGTGCAAGACAATGTCCTAACTTTAAAAAAATAACAACAACATGAATAAGTAGGAAGTTGAAAAAATCTAGCCCGCAAGCCCCAAGATATCTTACAAAATATAAGATGACAAAAATTATATTCCTTTGGACAGAAGATCCATATGTAAAGGTGCTCCCTACATGAATGGAGATGACATGTGATAAAGGAAGAAAAAGAAGGAGGAGAAGAAGAAGGAGAAGAAGAACAAGAACAAGAAAGAAGGAGGAGGAGCAGGAGGAGAAGAAGAAGAAGAAGAAGAAGAAGAAGAAGAAGAAGAAGAAGAAGAAGAAGAAGAAGAAAGAAGGAGGAGGAGGAAGAGGAGAAGAAGAACAAGAACAACAAGAAGAAGAATAACAAGAACAAGAACAAGAAGAAATAGCAACATTGCCCAACTGGTTGGGTCTCCAAAAGGCAGTTACTACTCCTCACAGCAGATTGTTGTTTGTCCTTCATTCTTGAAGAGGACCAATGACATCATGAGGGTGATGTCTTGATTTGCACATGAATTGGATTTAAGTAAGGCATAGCTGCACAAAGTCATCTGTCTCTTTCCTCCAGAGTCATCAGAGTCCACTGGCAAGACAAAAATCAAAACCACTGGTGATGGCCCAGTAGAGAAGGTGAGATTCATCAGCTATACACATTTGCAGATGATAATGGGCTGATTGGTTCAAGCCCCAGGGCTTCCTATAGTAGCTGAGATCTAGAACCCAAAAAAGTTTCGTCTAACAATCTATATAGGAAAAAACAAATGGGTAATAAACCCAAGCTATGACATGTAATTATATGGAGCGAGCATTGAATTAGTATACTTATATGTTGAATCAATCAACCAATAAATAAGTATTTATTAAATACCTACCTATATGCCAGGCATTGTGCACTGAGAGATACTGCCAATGGACAGTGAACTGGCCCTAGATTGAACCAGAAGAAGAGATCATAATTTTTTTTTTTAAAAATAGCATTCTTTCTGAAAGTACGTGTCCATATATTATGGACCACTGCAGTCTCTGAAGGATCAGAATTATTGGTGACCCAAAGGGCAGTGGAGAGATGTATGGTGAGTGGTGATAGATTGTAGCATATGTACAATGGTGATTTGGGTTATAAAAAACATTATCCAGGAAATGGATAATTTGAAAAGTGTCTGGGCCAGTCATATAGTAAGAGTAAGGAATAATAGATGGATGACTGAAGAATGGCACTGGTACCCATGGAATGATAAAAGACCTAAAAGAGGACCTCCAGTGCAACAGGTTGTGGTGCTAATGTGATCAAAGATCTTCTTCACCTATTCAGTAGGCTTCAGGTGGAGCTAGTTAAGGGAAGTTTGATTAGGAGATGCCCATTTGTAGGAAGACCCATTTTCTAGTAGGTACTAGGCCCCAGGCCTACACCCTTTTGCTAAGTAGGTTCTAAGCCCCAGGGCCCTAAACAAGACATATATACCCTGTGGGTAGCCATTAAGCTCAGACTAGAGAGCTGCGAGGAGAAGAAGAAGAAAATGCAGAGTAGAGAGAGCTGTGAGAGACAGAGAACTGGAAGAGGCACAGAGATGGAGAGACAGAGAACTGGCAGGGCCCTGAGAACTGCAAGGGCTTTGAGAACTGCAGGAGGAGAGGATGCAGGCAATCAGACAGTTAAAATTCATGAGTGAGTGTTTACGGAAGGCCCTTGCTGTGATATTATGTTTTAATCTCCTTGCTGTTACACTGAGGTGAATTTACTGGTTTTGGGATACAATTACTACTATGTTGAATTGGGATTATTGGTTCTGGGATTTGATCCTCTGGTATCTGGATTAATGTTTTACTTCTTCTGCCTTCTATACAGAGAGTCTCTTATACTTTGGGATTCCGAACTATACAGGTATATTCATGGTCACCATTGATATTGTGAATCTTGCCTTACACAGGTAGATAGGACTTTTGGGAACATGTGACAAGATTAACATAGGATAAGGACTCATGGGTGGTATATGTGGTACAGATGGCAGAGTACTGGGCTTGGAATCAGGAAAGGCTGAGTTCAAATATATCTTCAGACACTTAGTTAGCTATGTGACCCTTGACAAGTCATATAACCTCAGTCTCCCGATCTGTAAAATGGGGATAATAATAACATTTACCTCCTAGGGTTGTTGCGAGGATCAATTGAGATAATAGTTGTAAGTACTTAGCACAGTACCTGGCACTATAGGTGCTATATAAATGCTTATTCTCTTACTCTTCCCTTCCCATATAATGATTCTAGTGTTACAGATGAGGAGGCTGATGCTCAGAGAGGTGAAGGATCTTGTCTAGAATCACTGAACTAGCAAGTGTCAGAAGCTGGGCTCAAAACAAACTCCTCTGAATCTAAATTCTGACCTCCATTCAGTATGTCACACATCCTCTCTCTGACTATTCAAATCAGGCCTTTCTCAGTCTTCATCACTTTACAATTTGGCTTAAAATAAATCCCTAGGGACACTGAATTTGTACTTATGGAAATATAAGTACAAAAACTCAGATCTAAATATAAGCCATTTATTTGGTATCTGTTGTTTTGGATGCATAGATCCTGCCCTCTTTTTTAGTGCATTAAACATGAAATGTACTTATTAAATGTTTCTTATGTACTGTTGGATTAATATGAATAATCAAGAGGTTACTGACAAAACTATGCAGATAAGGTGAGAAGCAAGGCCTCATTGAGTTATAAAGAATTATGTAATACACAATAGGGAGAGGCAAGGAAGTCTATTTCCCAGTCAAATGAGGGACTGACCTCAATATTCCCTTAAGGTATCTATTGTCCTGTGTCTTTCCTTCTTATCCTAGCCAAACTCCTTGAAAAAGCTCTCTCGACTCAATGCCTCTTCTTCATTATATCCTAATAATTTTTCAAGTGGAAGGGGTCAAAGTGCTTTCTGACCCTACCACTTAAATGAAACTGCCCCTGCCAAGGTTTCCAACAATCTCATAAATACTAAATGTGATGGCATCACTGCAGCTTTTGAAACTATTAACCATCACCTTCTTTATATAGTTAGGTTTTGATTAGTGGGAGTAATGAATCCCATGAAGTAGTCATATGTATTTGAATTCACACTATTCGAAGTTATAATTTTATGTAAAATATGGTAATTGGTTCTGGCCCAATGGAAATATAAAGTGCAACTTCAAAGAATATGACCTCTTGAGGGGATGTATTATTGACACTAATCCCAACCTAGAGGTATTCTCTCTTCCCTCAGCTTTCATGACACTTCTCTCTCTCTGTTCTCCTAATTTTCTCAATCTCTTTTACTGGAGATTAGCCATGGGTGCTTCCTAAGCTCCGTCCTGGGCCCTCCTCTTCTATCTCTAGAGTCTCTCTATTGATGATCCCTTACACTCCTTTGGATTCAGTGATAATCTCTGTGCTTCCACATATCCATATCAAGCCAAATCTTGAAATCAGGAAGACTTGAGTTTGAATTTTGCCTCAATCACTTACTAGCTGCATAACCCTGGGTGAGTGACTTAACCTCTGTCTTCCTCAGTTTCCTTGTCTGTAAAATGGGGGTAATAATAGCACCCATCTCACAGAGTTGTTACAAACTTTAAAATGCTATAAAATGCTAGTTATCATCATCATCAGGGTCTGGTACTATATTACCTACTGCCTGCTGAACACTTCTGCCTACGTGTCTAAAATGGAATGGAATTCATTCTCTCTTCTCTTTAAATCCATCTCTCCTCCAAACTTCTGTTGGGTGAGCCATCATTCTACCTGTCGCTCAGGTTCATTGCTTTGAAGTCATCTTCAGCTTTTCCATCTTCTTCCCTTCCCATATCCAACCAAGTCAAGTCAAGTTAACAAGCAGTTATTAAACACTTAGGATATCCCAGGCACTGTGCTGAGCGTTGGGAATACAAATACAAGAAGAAAAAAAGATAATCCCTGTGTTCAAGGAACTCACATGGGGTAAGATAACACCTAAAGGTGGGGGGTGGGGTGGGAAGAAGCAGGTACCCAGCTAGGGAGTATTATAGAGAAAGTCTGAGGGAGGGCCACCTGGAGAGGAATGAAGATATGGCTGGCCTGCGCCTCCTCCTTCAAAAGGTAGGTACTGGGAGGAATCAGCCAATCCAAGGGAAAGAGGGTAAGGGCAGAGGGTATTTCCAGTGTTTAAGGTCCAAGAGTGGGGAGAGTTTCTAGAGTGGAGAGGTTTCTGGGGCATGGTAGACAAAATCTGGGTTATTCAGGAGTGCAGCCAGGAGAGGTATAAATCAGTTGTCAAATTTTGTCAGTTCCATCTCCATAACATCTATTGTATCTGTCTCCTCTTTATTTAGACAATTAATTCCCCAGTTTGGGCCCTAATTGCTTCTCATTTGTACTATGTGGATTTTCTACTCATCACTCTTTGTTTATGCTCCAGAGCCAAGGAAAACAAATGTAATCTGTACTCCACAATAGTCCTTCATATACTTCAAGAAAGATGCTTCTCCTCCTCAATCTTCAGTTCTTTCAATTGATCTTTATATGGCATGATCTGGAGTATTCTTATCCCTTTCATTTCCTTTCCTTAGATACAGAATTACAGAAGCTCCAATTTGGGAGGGAATTGAAGCCCATCTATTCCAACCTGCGTCTGGAGGAAAGAGTGAGGCTGGTGATTTTGCACAGCTCTGCCCCACTTAAATCCAATTCACTTGCAAGTCAAGACATCACCCTCCTGATGTCACTGGTCCTTTTAGAGAATGATGAACAACAACACTTCCTAGCTATGTGAGCCTGGTCAAGTCATCTGACTGCTGTCTGCCTCAGTTTCTTCAGCTCTAAAATGGGAAAAGAATAGCACTTACCTCCCAGGATTGTTGTGAGAATCAAATGAGGGAAGATTTGTAAAGCCTTTAGCAGAGTGCCTAGCACATGTTGCTGTTCAGCTGTTTCAGTTGTCGACTCTTTGTGACCCCATTTGGGGTTTTCTTAGCAAAGATACTTTGCCATTTCCTTCTCCAGCTCATCCAGCCTAGTACATAGTAGGTGCTTAATAAGTGCTTGTTCTCTTCCCTTTCACTTCCCAGCAGTCTAGTGAAGCCTATTGACTCCTGAGGAAAAAAAAATGTGCTTTTTTTAATAGCCAAAAATAAAATAAATAGGATTACAAAGGAAATCAATTACATGGATGTACAGTTATCAAAATACATGAAACCTCAAGTTCATGGGCCCCTGGTTAAGAACCTTGGCTCCACAATGTAACCCATTAAGTTGTTGCAGCCATTTTTTGGAAATCTCTAGTGACAGGGAACCTGCCCAACAACACATTCCACTTTTGGATGGCTCTAGTCCTTAGGAAGCTTTTCCTGACATAATGCCTAAGTTAATCTCTTTACATCTTCCACCCATGACTCCTCATTCAGCCCTCTGGGGCTAAGTGAAACAAGTCTATTCCCTTTGCCATATGACAACTCTTCAAACACTTGAAGGCAGGCATCACGTTCCCTTAAGGCCTTCTCTTTTCTAGGATAAGAGGATCGAATAAGATAATGTTTGTAAAGCATTTTGTAAATCTGAAAGTGCTATATAAATGCTAGGTGGTACAGTGGATAGAGTGGTGGGTCTAGAGTCCTGAGTGGTCACTTAACCCTGTTTGCCTCAGTTTCCTTATATGTAAAATGAGCTGGAGAAGGAAATGACAAACCATTCCAGTATCTTGGCCAAGAAAACCCCAGATGGGGTCATGGAGAGTAGGATACAATTGAAAAATGACTAAACAACCACAAATATAAATGCTAGCTGCTATCACTTGTTGAAATTTTCCCTTTCGTTCAGAGATTTCATTACAGGAGTGTATTTCTTTATTGTATTATTTTATTATCCCTTTTGTCTAATCCATTCCATTTGAACAAGCTATGTCTTTCTAGAACCATATAGTATGGTACAGATAGCACTAGACACTCTCAGGGAAGCTGGGTTTCAGTTCTAACTCAGAACTGCCCTAGAAGTCATTAAAATCTGCGTTCAAGGCCTGCCTCTGTCTGATCCGGGCAATCATTTAAACTCTTAATGGTTCAGATAACTCTTTAAGACTCTAAGTTGCAGAATAGTTGCACATCTGCATTAATAAAAGGAGTTTCCTCACCAGAAGTTCCCAATTCCAGTGACATCAGAGATTGAGAAAAAAATGGCATAATACTTGTGGACAAGCGAAAGAAAATGTGGTCATTAAGTACTTACTGTGTGGCAGACACAATGCTAAGTAGGCCCTGGAGATATACATGGAATAAGAGAAACAGCTTCTGCTTTCAAGGAGCAACCCTTCTAATGGAGGAGATGACACACACAACTGAGGACAGATGGCCCACAAGTCTAGGGTGTGGTGATGGAGTAAAAGGTAAGGCTGGGCAGTGGTAGAGGAAAGGATCTGTAGGGTGTTGTGGCTGGCAGGCAGTAAGGTTTGGGAGGTAGTAGGAAGGCAGATTGGTGGCCCTTCATCTCACTAGAAGGAATAAAGTTGGTGACTCCCACCTTATCCAAGCCATATGAGCATTTGAGCACCTCAGAGGGATCCTAGGAAATCTGGCCTGGAAAGGGAGCAGAGTGGGAGAGAAAGAAGGGGGTTATAAAGAATCAGACATAACTGAATAACAAAGGTCATTGTGATATCGTAGCATTCAGTCTCAATTGTCTTGTTGTCATTGGTCTTTCCACTTCCAGTGTCATATTTGTGACTATATTCAGATCTTCCTTCTGTCAGTATGTTGTGGATTGGTCTGGAATTGCCTGAGCTAGTGGAGGATGTGGGGATGGAGAGGAGAAGGGGTGGGGAGGGTGACTCTGGTGGAAAGTTGTGAAATAAGCACTTTGTTAATATTCCGTATAAATGTTAGCTGCATTCCAGTTATAAGTCACACTCCATAAAATGAAGTACAATTCATCTCCATGGGTTAAGGCCCCTAGTTCATCCTATTTGCTACCCGTACTTTTCACTTTTGTAGATAGGCGTTTAAGACCGTAGTTTTTGTACTGTCTTTTTTCCTGGACATTGCCTCCTGTTAATGAATGGTCTTCACCACTGGCTTTTTTCCTGTGGCGTGAAAGAACTCTTGCTCACACTTTTCTAGGCAGATCAGCATAATTTTATTGAAGGGGGCAGAAAATACAGATGCATGTGCCTATATAGGGATACTTCTTACAGAAAGAGACCCCATCTACAAAGCACAGAGCATTCTTTCAGATTCTAGGAAAAGTGGCTTATTTCTTTTTGAGATAAACTTTCAGGGGGGCTTCTCTTCATTTCAGCCTTGGTGCAAGACTTTGTCATTGTTTAGCCCATGATAAAGTTGTCATCCTAGTAGCAGGGACAGGCAAGGGGGAAGGTTTGAGGGGATGAGGACAAAGAGGAATGTGTGACTCCTCACTTTGAATGGAATAGAGGCCAGATTCTAAGAGGGAAAATCGGAACCCCTCTCTCTTTGCCTCTTCACTATGCCATAGCTACTACACTCAATGGTATCTTCTTGGGAAGATATTTGTATCTCCTTTTTTATCCCTTCCCTCATATTATTAGTTTAAAGCCCTCCATCAGACTCCCCTGTTCCCAGGCAAAAATCTTCTACATAAGTCTTAAAAAATCTGCATGGGCCATTGACCCCTAGCGCAACTCTGTAGTTTCTTTAGATAGCTGCCTCCTTTTCTTTATCATTGAAATAATTTTCATTTATGTCATTATAACTTGATTCTTAAGAACATCTTACTCCTCTTGAGTTGATTTCCCTTGTGGAGTTTTAAACTATGGTGCCATGCCTATGCTTCTCCTTAATTATTTGATATTTGTTTCCCTCAAATATGCAACACCTGCCTGACTTTCCCTGTCTTATCTATCATGAGCTCCAAGATGGCATATTCAGTTCTTTCCTCCCAGGGTTCCGATCATATCTGCTTTGGCACTCAGGGTGTTCTCTTTGGTCAGAATCAGATCCAGAAGAGCAGTTTCTTTTGTTACCTTCCACCTTTCAAAGACTAAGATCATCATTAAGACAAGACTATGTTGTCAGTCTTGATAAAATGAGATAATATCTGTAAAGTGCTAAAGGTTTGTATAAATGCAACAATTATTATTGGTTTTGTTATCAGGTGTTTTGCTTTTAACAGAAAGAAAGCTCTAACTGGCATCTATCTAGTTGAAGTGTCCCATTATTACTATGTGTGTCACTAGTAGATGGCACTTTAGAAATTACTTGATCTTTTCTGCTCCTTCCTCCCTTTTGAAAGGGGCAGAACAAGGATTCTCACCTGTTTTCATCCTGTTCCATTTTTTTTTCTCATATCAGAGGCTGGAGCTTTGATTAGTCACAATAGCTAACTCAGTTTCAGCCTCGTGGCAATATAATGGCTCTCAGGTCTACATGGTCCCTTTCCTTGCTGTTTTATGGAGTTCACAAGAGGCAAAAAATTATTAGGACAATTGCAATATCTCAGAGCTCCCAGTTAGGAAAATTCCTGACATTCAGACAGAGGTTTATCTCTCTCTACTATTTAAAGTTTTGTTTTTCTCTAGCTAACTCCTGGTCACTGTGTATTTGAAACAAAATCAGAATACAAGAAACATTTAGCAAAAGAAATGAGCAGAGCATATTAATGTCTGTCATTGGACATATCCAGGGAGGGGAATCTGAGGAAAGGGCAGACCTTTTCTTGGAACTTTCTTTAGTGGTTGAGGTGGTGAATATAACTATTATCTTTAGCCCTAGTCCACTGCTCTGAGATGCCTTTATGGGCCAGTTGGTCCTCCTTGATTTCTGCCTTCTCTGTCATGGCTCAGCCTTCCTTTGACTCTCTTTTATTAATTTCCTTTTTGGCCTTCTTTTTATTTCTTCTTTTACCTGTAGCCCCTATGCCGCTGATTCTTTGCAGCTCAATTCATTAAATTCTGGGTGGGGATGAGGATGTCAACTCTTCCCTCTCATTCTGTCTCTTACAAAATATTTGTAAAGAACTCTAGACCATGACTCAAGTCTGCCTTCTGGTTCAAAGATCACAATAGCCTCAAGTTACTCTTAGGGCTAATAGACAATGCTTGTGACCTCTGAACTACAAATCCCAGGATGCCAATCAGTTCTCAAACCCCTTTATCTGCATGCCAACTTGTGGCATGTTCTTCCATACAATCCTTTTAAAATCTGAACTTGTTAAGGAGCTTCCTCTGTATCTCTTTTGATCTTTTTAGATATCTTCCCTTATTTTTTGAAATCCCTTATCAGGATCTTTCTAGACTGTACTATCAAAAGTACACTTGAGAGAATATTTTGTCTTTATATGAGTCATTTCCTTTTTTATTCCATTGGAGAGAAAGAATGAGTGGGTGACAACATACCCTCTGGGCACTCAACCTGCCAGTGTTGGTAAGAGTTGGGGAGGCAGCCCCAGAGGGATATTACACAGGTATAGATATGAACTGAATGCATTTTATGCTTTTGGCCTAATAACTTTGGCATTACTTTAAGGAGTGACTAGCAGTTAGTGAAATAGCATTGCAAAAATAGTTTTTGGAAATGTTTTTGGAAAATGATTTTCAAAGTCGCTAATTGGGGAAGAAATAGACTACTATTTTTCTACATCTAAGAGTCTGAGTCTTAGTTATACTGGAGTGATAGAATTGGGAAGGGGCACAGTGGGCCTGATCTATGACCTTGCTATATGTTGGAACAAGTTAGAAGCAGGGCCTTATATGGTGCTGCTATAAATAATAGTCCTGATAATAAGTATGATAATGGTAATAGCTGGCATTTATGGATCACTTTAAGGTTTGCAAAGCACTTTAAATATATTATCTCATTTGTTTCTCACAACCACCCTGGGAGGTAGTGTAATGGCAAGCAAAGTGTGACTTTTTTGTTGTCATTTGTTTCGGAATGCTTCTCAGCACTAAGGCAATCAAGTGCCTTTGAGTCTTGCCTTTGTTTCAATAAAGAGTCTTTGATTAAATCAGGAGTCTTTGATGACCTGCTTAAGGAAGGCCTAGGTTTGAGTTGCATGGTGTGACACCCTCTGACCCTGATGAAGTATATATATATACTCTGAGGTTAGCATTTTGCCTGGGGCTTACTCACTGAAGGTGTCCTGTGATTTGACCAGATGAGACAATGAGACTCTGGGTAGCTGTTAAGGAGCCCCCAGCTTTGAAAACCCAGAGGTTGGTGCTTCTCTCTCTAGTAACTGAGTGAAAAGGATAATTTGTGAAGTCTTCACAGGGTAAGAATATAAGGACTACTCTCTTCTCATATTTCTGGAATGGGGAATGTCTGAGGGAGTAGGGGAGGCTTGGAATTTAATCTTGTAGTGACTTAGCTAACTTCTAGAAAGTCAGGGCCTGAAGCTGTAGGTGCCCTTCCCCCTCTCCCTCCTCATTCTTTCTCTTTAGCCATATCATTGCCACATTAATAGCCAAATAAGGAAAGGGTCGCTGTGACCTGCATTGAATGAGGCCAAAGGAATTGGCCCCCTCCCCTCTCCTCATTTCTTCTCCTAGACTTTTGGACGCCACCCTGGCAGTTGTGTTCCGGATAAAGAAAGCATGAATAGACTGGCTCTACCTGGTTTCCTAGTTCTCTGTCTAGTTTTTCACGCCTAGATTGTAAGCCCGCCTCCCAGCCAATGGTGAGAAGGGATAGAGGTGGGCAGGAATTTTATCATTAAGAGTATAACCAGTGCGGCACTTCCTTTTTATTTTGCCTCCCCCACTAGTTTCCTAATGGAGGCGACACCCAAATCTTGCAAGGTTTGTAAAATAAATTCGCTTTGCTTCTCCTAAAGATGTCTCTCCTATTATTTGAATTTTCCGTCCCATACGTAACAGTATGTATTGCTATGATCAGATGGTTAGAAGCCTGTCTGTTGATTTGTATTATTTTTCTCTACTTGTAATTCCTGCTTGTAATTTCTGTTTGTATTTTCTCTGAAGTTCAGGTTGCTGACTTTTCCCCCTGAACTAAGTGAAAGATATATGTATGTTTAAAGTGAGATTGTAAACCCCTTAAAGTTGCTTTCCTTAGAAAAGAAGATCAAAGAACCTGTGCTAGTTGCCCTTCTGTGTGCTGGTATTTTTGGCCTTACACAGCCACAGAAGCAGCAAGTAGCATTGCTGTTACAGGTAGGTGCTATTATAATCCCCATTTTAAGAATTAGGAACCTGAGTCATAGAGAAGTTAAATGATTTGTCCTGGGTCACACAGGCAGTAAGGGCCTGAGGAAGGATTTGAACTCAGGTCTTCCTAACTCCAAGACTAGCATTCTATGTACTGTGCCAACTAGCTGCCTAAAAGTCCCTAACTGTGAAGAGGTAGATTACATAAGGCAAGTGGTCATTTCCATTCAAACCACCTTGACTTTAAGTCTCTTGAACCCTGATTTGGACCCTTTGCTTTTTTCCCCAATAGGTCCTCTTGTAAGGAACAAAGTCCCCAGACATTGTGGTAGGTTCATGTGTGATATTCTTCAGATATAGCAAATACAGGTCAATTATGGTCAAGGGAGTGAGAAGGAAGAGAAGCCATTTTAACTTTAATGATAGCAGTGACAAAGTTTTAATTTAAGCTATTTGGGAGTTAACTGTACAATCTATGTAAATTTTATGTAAATGCCTCTGGGGCATAATCAAGGTGTTACTTTTTTCTTCTCATTTTTCTCCCTATATATCTTCTTTCATCTCCAACTCTATTCTTGGCCAGAGACCAAACACAATTTCAGGAATTCTGATGAGACCCCAAAGTGCCAGGGGCCACAGTCTATGTCATCTGATGTTTTTTCCATAGTTTTCATTTCCAATTAGCTGAATGCTGACAATATGCCTGGAAGAAGACACAATCCTTACCCCAGAGGCTTGCCATATAAATTAGCTCAGACTTCTGAATAATCTAGTCTTACCATCAGGGAATGTGAGGAAAGACTGAATAGATAGGGCTGGCTCCTACAGATCTTTTCTACATATATACCTACAAAGAAAGCTACGTTCCTTAGTTTCAAAAAATAACAACTTGTATTTATATAGCATCTTATGGTTAAAAAGCCCTTTACATCGTGAATTATCTCATTTTATCCTAACAGCTCTATGAAGTTGGTAATGCAAGCAGAATCATAGATTAAGAAATGGAATGGTTATATGTTTGTTGTTCGGTTGTTTCAGTTGTGTCCAACTCTTCATGACCCCATTTGGGATTTTCTTGGCAAAGATATTTCCTTCTCTAGTTCATTTTTACAGATGAGGAAACTGAGACAAACAGGATTAAGTGACTTGCCCAAGTCACACAGTATGTGTCTGAGGCTGGATTTGAATTCAGGAAGATGATTCTTCACTACTCCAGGCCTAGCACGCCATCCACTGCACCACCTAGCTGCCCCTGGAAGAATTATAGGATCTTAGATATAGAGCTTTCATTAAGAGATGAGGAAATCAAAACTTTCCTAATTTAAGTGACTTATCCAAGATCATTTAGGGAGTAAGGGGCAGAGCCAGGATTTGGACCCAGGTCCTCTGACTTCAAATCCAGTACTGTTTTCACTCTCCCATACTACTTCTATCCTCCCCATTTGAAAGATTAGGAAATTGAGGCTAAGAGAAACTTAGCAGCTTGCCTAAGTAAACAGCAGAGCTAAGATGCAGGCACATGTTCTAAGTCCAATGTTCTCTCCATGGTAATACGCTGCCTCTGAGATGAAAAATGATCTAACATGAATAATAGAGATATAAAATGATTCCCTTAATGGAAAAGGACCTACATGTACAAAATATTTATAGCAGCTCTTTTCGTGGTGGCAAAGAATTGGAAATTGAAGGGATGAGCATCAATTGGGGAATGGCTGAACAAGTTGTGGTATATGAATGTGATGGAATACTATTGTGCTATAAGAAATGATGAGCAGGTGGACTTCAGAAAAACCTGGAAAGACTTAGATGAACTGATGCAAAATGAAGTGAGCAGAACCAGGAGAACATAGTACAGAGTAACAGCAATATTGTACAATGATCCAACTATGACCGATTTAGTTCTTCTCAGCAATACAATGATCCAAGACAACTCCAAAAGACTCATGATGGAAAATGCTATCCATATCCAGAGAAAGAACTATGGAGTCTGAATAGACATCGAAGCATACTATTTTCACTTTTTTTCATGTTTTTTTTTCCTTTTGGTCTTCTCTTCTTTTATAACATAATTAATATGGAAATATGTTTTACAGGATTATATATATATATAAAAGATTCCCTTAAAAACTGTTAACCATCTGAGAACTAGAATTCGACTATTAGTAATGAAAGGAGTGACTAGAATTATGTTATCTGATAAATGGAAATTCAAAATCAATTGAAATTGATTATTAATTGGTGAGTTATGAAATTTGTTGATTCTATATAGCAGATATTTTATAACAGGTTGGTTTCTAAACAGCCACATAACATCCTTCTATTCACAGATGTGTGCCCAGGGATTAAAAATAGTTGGACAATTTTATCTAAAAGGAAACCCAATTAGGAAGGTCAAACTAGTACTCCATGGATTTTGATGACCAGACATTCAATTTTAGCTATCTTGATGCTCTTTCCTCTCTGTAAGGAAAACTAATAATTGACTGTATAAAGTATTTTTTTGGTGGGGAGAGGGGTTCAGACCTTCGATTTCATTAGTACAGTGAATATCTGTTAAGGAAACTACATCTAACAGTGCAGATTGGCTACTACTCTGTGTTTCACATGCCTAGAGAGCATAACTTCCTCAGCTTTTGTCTCTCCTTTGCTTCAAGGCTCATTTCAGTTCCTATTGTGGCCCCATTCCTGAACTTTTGGACTTAAAAATCACACTTCTACTGTTGTCTCATCTTGGAACTTTTCTCAGCACCTGAGCCCTGCTCACCAATGGAACATCCAGCCGTCTGCAAGGCCAGCTCTCCCCTTCTCCCATTGGTAAAGTCCTTCTGGAGTCTCCATTTTGTGAAAGGTACCAGGCTGGCCTGCCTTCATTTCCCTTCCAGTTCTGCTCCTCTTCTTCTGAACTTCAAAAGCCTCCTGCAGGATGACTTCATCCCTCAAACCCCCTTCAGCTCCCTTTGGTGTGTAGTCCTTCCCCCTTGGAATGTAAATTCCTTGAAGAAAGGAACTGTCTTTCTTTTTTCAAGTATTTTATCCCTAGCATTTAGCATAGTGCCTGGCACATAATAAGCACTTAATCTTGTTTCTTTCCTTCCTTCCTTCCTCTCTTCTTTCCTTCCTTACCTTCCCTCTCTCTTTTTATTCTTCCCTCCTTCCTTTTTGCCTCTCTCCCTGCTTTCCTTCCTTCTTTCCTCTCTTTCTCCTTTCTTTTTCCTCCCTTCCTCCCTTTTTCATTCTTCCCTTCTTCATTTTTCCCCTCCCTTCCTTCCTCCTTTCCTTCCTTCCTTCCTTGTTTTTCCTCCCTCCCTACCTTCCTCTCTTTTCCTTCATTCCTTCCTCTCTTCCTTTCCTCTTTCCCTCCCTTCCTCCCTCCTTCTTTCCATTCTTCCTTCCTTATTTTTTCCTTTCTTTCTCTCTTCCCTCCTGCCCTCCCTCCTTCCTTCTCTCCCTCCCTTCCATTCTCCCTTCCTGTCTTTCCATTCTTCCATCTTTCCTTTTTTCCTCTCTCCCTCCTTTCCTTCTTTCTTTCCTCCCTTTCTCCCTTCTTCCATTCTTCTCATCTTCATTTTTTCTTCCCTTCCTTCCTTCCTTCTTTCCTTCCTTCCTTCCTTCTTTTTCCTCCCACCATTCCTTCCTTCCTCAAGAGCCACCTTATGCACAAAACCTTTCCTGATCCTACAACTGCTAGTAACTTTTCTCCAAAATTGTGTCATACCTATTTTACATATGCTTATATAGGTACATGTTATTTTCTGTGACTAGACTATAATCTCCTCAAGGGCAGGGACGGATTGAATTTTGTCTTTATATCGTCAGCACCTAGCACAGAGCATGACATATAACAGCAGCTTTTGGTGATTATTGACTGATTATAGTCTTAGATGGCTTCCCAAGTTGTGAGAGCTGGGGTACCTGGTCCCTTCCCCAGTCCTTTCCACTGGTGTCAGGGGCAGGACTTGCAGCCATATTTTTCTAGGTCCAGGGAGGCCTCTCTACCTGCTTACACCAGGATGTTTCTTCAGGCAAAGCATATGTACTTAAAAGGAGCTTAAGCAGATAATTGTGGCTAGACAGCTTTCTTTCTCTCAGATGGATGATAAGGTTTTTTTTTTTCCTGTGGTCCTTGCAAAGATTGTTAAGGATACAGCACAGTATAGCAGGCATGGAATCAGGAACTCAAGCTCAGATCTGCTTCTGACACCTAATGAACCGTATGACTGATGGCCGGTCCTGTAGTTTTCGTGAGTCTCAGTTTCCTCACCTGTAAAATAGGAATTATAGCATCCCCCACCTCCCCAGGATTATTGTGAGAATCAAATATAAAGTGCTTAGCACAGTGGCTGGCACACAGTAAATGCTACAGAAGAGTGAGCTGTTATTAGGACCCTCATCTTTTGATTTTAAATCAGCAAGTCAATAAGCATTTATTAGTAGCTTACTATGTTCCAGGCCTGATGCCAAATGTTGTGAGGCTAAAATGAGATAATATTTGTAAAGTGCTTTGCAAACCTTCAAGTGCCACATAAATGGCAGCTACTATTGTTATTTGTAATAATAATAAAATAATAAGATAATAAATTAATAATATAACAATAATACAATGCAATAATGAAATTGTAATAATAATAAAAATTATAAAATGTTATTTGTAATAATAATGAAATAAAAGTATAAAATATGCTTGACAAGTGCATTAGAGGTATCCAAACAGTAGTAAAAGGTGTATCCTAATGAAGGACTTTAAGATTTATGTAACATTTTATAAATATTATTTCATTTGACTCTCATGACATTTGTGAAGGAGAAACTGCAAGTATTATTGTCCCCATGTTACAGATAAGGAAGCTGAGCTTCAAAGAAGCTGAATAACTTGCTCATAGTCACACAATATATTAAGTGTCAGGAGCAGGATTCTGAGCCTGTTCCATCACAATGTCTCCTAAGCAAAATTCTTTGTAATGTTCAAGGAAAGATGGAGGTGATATGACTTTCCTAGGGTCACACAGCTAGCAAGTGTATGAGGTAGGATTTGAATTCAGATCTTCCTGACTCCAGGCCCAGCACTCTAACAACTGTGCCACTGTAACAAGCTGCTGTGGGGGTGTAAGACTAATAACAACAGCACGCAGGAGGGCCGCTAGCACAGATTCTTTGAAAGGAAAGCAACTTTAAGGGGTTAACAATCTTATTTTAACTAAACATACGTGTATCATTCACTTAGTTTAGGGGAAAAAGTCAGCACCCTGAACGTCAGAGAGAATACAAACAGAAAGTACAAGCAGAAATTATAAACAGAGAAAATAACACAAATCAACAGACAGGCTTCTGACTATCTGACCATAGTAATACATACATAGTTACTAGAGAGAGAGAAACACCAACATCTGGGGTGGGGTGGGGTGTTGCTCCTTAATGGCTATCCAGAGTCTCATCTGGCTACATCACATGAACACACAATGAACAAGCCCCAGAAGCAAAACCTCACCTTAGAATATATATACTGTTTCCAATCAATGAATCTTGATTCAATCAAAGACTCTTGATTCAAACAAGGGCAAGACTCAATCAAAGGCACTTGGTTGCCTTAGTGCTGAGAAGCACTCCAAAAACAAAAACGGCAAAAAGTCCCACTTTGCTTGTCCTTACAGCCACCCAGATGCCCCTATTTAGGGCCTACTGTATTTAAAACTCTCACTAAAGTCCAATCCAATGCATCATTGAAGCATGGATATAACCATGGGTTCTTGAAGTCTATGACAATAGAATCCAAGTTTTAGCAGGTCTAAACAAGACAGAGAGGCCCTGTGTATGGACTTGGTGAGTTCAAAGAGACTTATCACTAGAAGTATGGACACCAGGTAACTTTGTTTTTGTTTTTGGCCAGAAAAAACGGTCATTAATTGTTAAATGAAAAGCATGCTTAGCTGGGAGCAAGAGGAAAAGCAGAGAAAGGATGGAACCATAGCTCAAGATGGATGTGATAACAGAGAGAAGGAGGAGTTTTTCAATTTTTATTTTGTTTCTCTTTTCTCTTCTTTTGTTTTTGTTTTTTGGAGGGGGGAAGGCAGGGCAATTGGTGTTAAGTGATTTGCCCAAGGTCACACAGCTAGTCTCTTTTCTCTTCTAAAAAGAACCATCTTTGGACTAGGGGGAATAGGACTAACATGATTAGAAGGCAGCTGGAACTTGATCATATTCCCTAGACTAAGGATATTTAGGGGAGAAGTAGATAGAGTACCAGGCCTGGAGTCAGGAAGACTCATCTTCCTGAGTTCAAATCCGTTCTCAGATACTTCTTAACAGTGGTGTGATCCTGGGCAAGTAACTTAACCTTGTTTGCCTCAGTTTCCTCATTTTTAAAATGAGCTGGAGAAGAAAGGACAAACAACTCCAGTATCTTTGTCAAGAAAACCCTAAACAGAGTCATGAAGAGTTGGACAGAACTGAAATGACTGAAAAATAATATTTAAGGGAGTAAATAGAGAGATATACTTCTAGCCCAGGACCTCCTCTATTTGAGGAGAGCAGAGTTGTAGTCTCCAGCCCCAATCTCCTGTTTCCCCTCCTGTCAAGAATAAAAGTTTCCATTGGATAAAGTGGGAGTGGAGGAAGAGGAGAAGAGGCTAGAGATGTTTTTTTTTGTTTTCTTCTAGTCACATGATGATGCTTCCATATTACAGGAGGGGACAGACCAGGAGAGCTCCTTTCTACATGTGTAGCCTCTTTCCGTATGTGGATTCATATTCCAAATGGATGTTAGATGAGCGCTTAGAAAGGGTAAGCAGGGACTACTTTTCAGGAGAGCATTCTCATTGGACCGGGTGATCTCAGATGTTCCTTCTATCTTTGAAATTCTATGAGTCTGTCATTTTACTGTTTACTAAGGCATAGATGGGTTGTGAGCTGCCCTGGCAAGACTGTCCACATGGATGAAATCACAAAGCTTTGAAATACACACACACAGAGACATGCAGAGTTCCATTCATGTAGTACTTTGAGGTTGATAGTTTTTCAAGGCACTGCATTATCCCCATCTAGGGAAATACATGGACATGATCCTGTAGCTCTTAGATCCGTAGTATATCAGAGATGGAAGGGGCCTTACAGATTATTTAGTCCAACTCCTTCAATTCACAGGAAAAGAAATTGAGGCTTGAAGGCTCACCCAAAACCACATAGATAGCAAGTATCAGGCAGGGATACAAATCTATATCTTTGAATCAAATGAGATAAAACATTGGTCAATCAATCAATAAACATTTATTAAGCAACTACTGTGTGCCAGGCATTGTGCTAAGCACTGGGGAAACAAACTTTTAAAAGAAAGATAGTCTCTGCCCTCAAGGAGTTTACAACCTAATGGGGGGAAGACAAACTACAGAAGAAAGCAGAAAAGGGGAATGGGGAGTGGGAGGGAAGAGTAGGTACTTGAAAAGTTAGAAACCACCCAGAGTAGTGCAGCCAGGTGTGAAATGAGGAGATCTTCTGTGGTGAGCACTCTCCTTAGGTGGTTTGGAGATCATGGCTCCACCCTCCAATCTCTGAGACCAGAGGGTAGAGATAGGTAGAGTACCAAGGCTGATGGGATCTTACAGGATGATGAGGTCGTCCTAATAATGAGTTTCTTGGGGCCTGATGGAGAAGTCCTAGAATAGGGCAGCCAGCTAAGAAATGTGAAGAAATATGGTATATAGATGTTATCATCATCATCGTCATCATCATCATCATCATCATTCTGATAGCAAATCTACCCCTATTTCCACTACGACACAATCTTATAGCCTCTTCAATGTCATGACGTCAGTCAGCCAATCGATAAGCATTTATTAAGGATTAATATATGTGGCAAGAGGCAGCTAGGTGGCACAGTAGATAGAGTGCTAGGTCTGGAGTCAAGAAGACTTGAGTTCAAATCTGGCAGTGGACAAAGCACTGGACTTGGAATCAGGAAGATTCATCATCATGAGTTCAAATCTGCCTTCAGATACTTTCTAGTTGTGTGACCCTGGGCAAGTCACTTAACCTTGTTTGCCTCTGTTTCCTCATCTGTAAAATGAGCTAGAGAAGGAAGTGGCCAAATCCCTCCAGGATCTTTGCCAAGAAAACTCCAAATGGGATCATGAAGTCAGACGTGACTGAAATGACTGAACAACAACAAGACCTTAGACACTTACTAGTTGTGTGACCTTGGCAAGTCACTTAACCCTGTTTCCCTCAGTTTTCTTATCTATAAAATGAGCTGGAAAAGTAAATGGCAAACTGCTCCAGTATCTTTGCCAAGAAAACCTTAAATGGGGTCATGAAGAGGTGGACATGACTGAACAACAACAACAGTGGTAAACTGCTAAATGCTGGAATTAGAAAGCAAATTAAAAACAATTCTTGAGCTCAAGGGGTTGTGGGGGAGGGGAGACATGTGAATAACTAGGTATATACAAAATACATACAGATTTAATAGCTGATCATCTTAGAGGGGAGGACAGCTGGGAGGACCAGGAAAGACCTTCAGCAGAAAGTAGCCTTTAGGCTGAGACTTGAGGAAAGCCTAGGAGGCTAAAATTCGAAGGTGAGGAAGAAAACCCTATCAGAAACTGGAATTGTCAAATTCACCTTTCAGTCATTGCACTATACAAAAACTCAACTTGCAATTTTTATATGACAACATATAACTGATAAATCGATTCAATTTTATTCAAAGCTTTATGGTTTGCACAACATTTTTATAAATATCTCATTTGATCTTCACAACCACCCTGGGAAGTATGTACTATTATTATCACCAGTTTTACAGATAAGAAAACTGAGGCACAGATAGGTTAAGAAACTTACTCAGTGTCACAAAACTAGTAAATGTCAGGCAAAATTTCAACTCAGATTTTCCACATAGTAAATCCAATGCTCTATCTACTCTGCCACCTAGCATGGAACTGAATGTATGGAATCAAGAGAAAGACAGGATCAAACTCCAAAGTCCAAGTCCTAGACAATTTATTCTGTGCCTGATTTGATCTAGACTCTCTTTGGGACAAGGTCCAAACTAGACTGGTCTCCAGAGTAGCAGGAACACCTGGGAAGAACAAACTTCTTTTGCCTGACTTCATGCCCAATGTGCCCAAATCATTACTGATGGCACCACCTTGTGGCCATATTTAATTTTAGTTTTTCTATTTCCATACAGATGAATTGAAAGAAGTAGTATTTTCAATATATTCAAAGATACCTAAGAAGTCATAAAGTCTAACCTTCTCGTAGATTAGGAAACTGAACACCGAGTGAAAAGTTTCATAGTGATTTAGTGAATGAGTTAAGACTATAAACCACCTCTTCTTAATCCCAAAGCTGTGTTCTTTCTACCATACTATGCTGCCTCAGGAGTCTTTTTATAAACCTTACTGCTTATTTTAGGGAAATGTTAAATAGAATTGAGAAATAATTTCTCCTTAAAAATATCTACATATTTTCTTAGAAAAAAGTGATGTGTGATTAGAAAAATATAAAGAATAGCAACATTCCCATGTTGTCATGTACTTTTTCTTAAAGAGCTGGCAGGAACCTTAGAAATTAGCCAGGCCAGTTGCTGAAATGATTTACTTCCAATAAGATGAAGAGGTTGGGTAAGGGTTGCCCAGCCAGGCAATCGAAGATTTAGGACTGGAACCTGCTCTCTTGCTTCTCTCTCCGATGCCCTTATTATTACATTGTCAACTAGTACTGGGAAATGCACTGGCTCTGGGGTCCATAGTAGGGCCTTAATATACGAGTGCATCATTTGGCTTTAATTTGAAAGGATGAGGATGGGATTTAATGAGCAACAATGACAGCATACTTACTTGATACAGTCAAGGATCTTTAAAAATAAATTATTGATATCCTTTTCCTTATAACAAAGGCCATTTCCTGATAACAAAGAATAAAAAGAGATTTAAAAAAGCAGTTCAGAAAAATTGCCTGCACCTCTAGTTCCATACTTCTGAAAAAAAGGTAGAAAAGTGCCTTCTGATATATCTTGTTTAGGGCCAAGCTATGTCATTATAGGGCAGGTAGGTGTCTCAGTGGATAGAGCACCAGGGCTAGAGTCAGGAAGAATCATCTTCCTGAGTTCAAATCTGGCTTCAGACACTTACTAGCTATGTGACCCTGGGCAAGTCACTCAACCCTGTTTGCTTCAGTTTTCTTAACTGTAAAATGAGCTGGAGAAGGAAATGGCAAACACTCTAGTGTCTTTGCTAAGAAAACCCCCGATGGGGTCATGAAGAATCAGAAATAACTGAATAACAACAACAACTCATTTGTCTTGTGGTCGCTGTTCTTTCTATTTCCATTGTCGTTGTGAATATTCGTTCATATGTCTTCCCATGCTTCTCCATAATCCT